>NW_015166445.1:528665-532417 GCF_001447785.1 Gekko japonicus | reverse complement strand
TATTGGCTCGAGTGTTAGTCTAGGATCTGCGTGGCCCCGGTTCGAAGACCTCCTCTGTCATGGAAGGTTGCTGGCTAAACTTGGGCTAATCACACCCACCCAGCCTAACCTACCTCACAGGGACAATGTGGTAAACCAGTTCCGGTCCCCAGTGAGGAGACGGGTAGAGTGCAAATGAACTAAATCAGTACAGGTGTATGCTGGGAGATCTGTAGACAGTGGGTGTTTCCTTCTTTTTCTGTTGTCAACCTGGGATTTCCCAACCTCAGTTTTGAGCCTGGATCTGTCAGGTAGGTTTATAATTAAACCGTTCCTCGTTACAATATAGAAACGTCTAATTGCACGAGAACCACAAGCCATTTCTACATTTTCAGTCGACGTAAAATGCCTCATATGAAAGTGATTTTAATAGGAAGTAGCATGAAATCGTTGTGGTCTGGATGGGAAAATAGATTCCTGTCCTATCCCATAATGAAGTTCACATCCATTGTGGGCAGAACCCAAACTATTCCAATAAGGGTGATGATTCCCTTTTTAGAGGGAGGTGGGAGTGTGTTAGATCCCCGAGGAGGGGGAAGCAATGTCCCTCCCGTATCAGTTTTACAAAATAAACACTTCCTAAATCTCAGGTGCAATTTAAAGAACAGGAATGTTGGGTTGCAGCGATAAAACGATCTTCCTGCATCCATCCATCAGTTCAGAAATCTGATACAAGCATGTTTAAAACTTTACGTCCTTTTTTTCTCCCCAGGCATGCACTCCAACTTCAGGAGAGTAGCTGAACAGGACTTCAATTGACATGTGTGGATTTCTTTTCTTTTCTTCTTGCTGTCAAGTCACAGCTCACCTATGGCAACCCTGTAGGGGTTTCAGGTAGAGTTGCCAACCTCCAGGTAGCACCTGGAGATCTCCTACTATTACAACTGATCTCCGGATTACAAAAATTAGTTTCCCTGGAGAAAAGGGCTGGTTTAGAGGGTGGGCTATATGGCATTATATTCTCCCTCCCTGAAACCCACCCTCCCCAGGCTACACTTCCCAAATCTCCAGGTATTTCCCAACCCAGAGCTGGCAACCCTATTATCAAGGCACGAGAGGTTTAGAGGTGATTTGCAATTGCCTGCCTCTGCATCACAACTCTGGTATTCCTTGGAGGTCACCCATCCAAATACTACCCAGGGTTGATCCTGTTTGGCTGCAGAGATCTGCCGAGATTGGGCTAGCCTGGGCTATCCAGGTCAGGGCACCTGTGGACTATCAAGCTTGTTTCCACTGACTCTTTAGCAAAGGTAAAGGTTACCCTTGCTCGAAAGCCAGTCGAATCCAACTCTAGGGTGTGGTGCTCATCTTCTTTTCCAAGCCGAAGAGCCAGCGCTGTCTGAAGATGTCTGCGTGGTCACGTGGCCAGCATGACTAAACGCCGAGGCGCACAGAACACTGTTATCTTCCCACCGAAGCGGTACCTATTTATCTACTTGCAATTTCTTGCTTTCGAACTGCTAAATGAATCTGTCTTTCCCATATGGACCTCCATGTTTCTCCTCTGCTTTTAGCCTTTGAAGAGCTCTGTGCCCTTCCATTTGGTGCTGGAGAGACATAAGAACATAAGAGATGCCAATGTTGGATCAGGCCAAAGGCCCATCCAGTCCAACCCTCTGTATCACACAGTGGCCAGAAATACCAGTGCCATCAGGAGCTCCACCAGTGGGGCCAGGGAAAGTGACATTTGGGAAAGTGCCAGTTTTTACATTCTCAGATCAAGCCTTCCATTTCCCCTACTTTCCCCCAGAAGGCTGAACTGCAACTTGAAAACATCTCTACCGCACAGCATTCACAGTGCAATCCTAAGCAGAGTTACACTCCTTTAAGCCCATTGACTCCCGTGCACTTAGAATCCTCTGTTTAGGCTTGCACTGAGATTTTTTAAAAAATATATACACAGTCTACACAGGATGTGGAGGAGTGGCCTGAACATCATGGTCTAAAACTCTTGTCTCCCCCCCTTTTCCACATCCAGTATGACAATGAGCTCTGGAGAACTTGACACTTTGCCTGCCCTTTTGCGATATTTAAAACAACTGAAATTAGACTGCATTTGCATTTGGATTTTTCTGAAGACCGTCATGTTTCTGGCTTTTCCCTCATGTCTTATTTTTGTTGCTTGTGTGCCCGTACTGCATCAGGTCCCCCTTCTTCCAAATGTGTTCTGCTCCCTCAGTCACTCTGATATTTCATCACTGTATCTCCGGCTAATCTACAAGCGCTTTAAAAGCCAGAGATACAGAATATTGAAGGGACAACTAGAGGGAGCAAAATACATGCAAAAAAGGGAAGGAAGATGCAATCCAGACACACCCTGGAATGCAGGAGTAATTCTTCCCACACTGGGGTTGCCAGCCATACAGGTGGTGCCTGGAGATCTCCTGGAATTAGAACTGAACTCTAGGTGACATAGTTCAGTTCCCCTGAAGAAAATGGCTGCTTTGGAGTGTAAACTGTATGGCATTATATGTTGGAAAAATAGGCAAAAATACTTAAAGGTTTGCAATGGATCTTTGCTTCACTGGAGAAGAGGCATTTATTTCTGTTTTAAAATCTTTATTTCTAAGGGTAGGGTACACAGGAGAATCTACAAAATAACAAAGACTACATCAAAAGACTGACCACATGGTCTCACAACGGCAACAGAACAACAATGGAGATTTTTCTTCTTCTTGACCCATAGAAGGAAATCACCTGATTACATTAACCAATGATTGCAAGTAAACACACTTAGATTTCCTGGGCTTTCTTCTCATTGGCTCTGTGCCAACTTTCCTTCCTGGTCAGGCTAAACAATAGCACACAAGATATACAGATTAACCCCATAATGACGGGGATTTAGACCTTGCAACTCACATATTTCCAACATTATACCCGAGGTCCAGGAAACTGACACTGTTTGCCCAAAGCCAGAGCACTCTCCCAGAGCCTCTTTCTAGATCCTGTTGTATTTATTTCCACAACGGGCATTATTTCTAGTGTTTAATAAAAACAATTCTGGTATAAATGGTACATTTGTGTCAATTATTTTTGTACTATCTCATGTATCCATATCCAATATTTTTTAACAACATCACATGTCCACCACATATGGTAAAAAGAGCCAGATTTCCGTTTACATTTCCAACATATGTTTGACATACTTGGATACCACTTAGCTAAGTTGGGAGAAACTTAACTTGAACTGTAAAGAATATGTACTTTCTCAGGAATCATAAAGGAAGATTTTAATGATTCGAATAAGCAACATTAGAAATTATATAAATGAAAAAAGACTGGAAACAAAGAACATGTAGAATAACATCTAAACACTTCATGGGGAATAACATCGAAGCACTTTCATTTGAAAGCATCTAATTCGTTTGATTTTTAACTGCTGCCAGTATTCTGTAATTTTGTAATGTACTAATTTAAATGTTGTGTTTTAATTCTGTATTATTTATGCTTTTATTCTGTATCGTTGTATTTGCTGTTGGACGCCGTCCTGAGCTTGCTTTGCAGGGAGGGCGGGGTATAAATTTGACTATGAATAAATAAATAAACCCAGAGTTGGCAACCCTATGCCCCCCCCCCAGACACGCAGAGCTATGCATTGCAAAGTCAGACTGATAGCGTAAGCTTGTAAAGAACTCCACGTTTCCTTGGAAATGGCAGTTTGCAAACCAGAGTTTTTAAGTTGGCTGATGAGAACCTGCCATCCATTCCTCCTC
>NW_015166445.1:469054-528592 GCF_001447785.1 Gekko japonicus | reverse complement strand
CTCCTCCTCCTCCTCCTCCTCCTCCTCCTCGGCACTGTCAGAATCCCTCCCTGTCTTTACAGTCTTCCCAGGCTACATCCTGTTTCGGTTTCAAAGGCCAGGAGAGCCCAGTCAATCATCTGAAACCTTGCTGTATGAAAATAACACTGCCAGAAGGCATTGTTTTGGCCCTTAGACGCACATATAATGTTCTATCAGCTAGACTGCGAATACGAGCTTAGCATGAGCTAATATCCAGAGATTCTTCTGAGCGCATGAATGATCAGACCTCCAAAGCAGGGTGTGTTGTGTCAGCCGCAAGCAGGATCTGGACTTTCCCCTGACGGATATAGTCTTACACTTTCACGGTATGAACGAGCCCTTGGATATCTTTAGGGACAACCCCAGAGTCTTAACAGCATGTCTTGCAACTTTCGGAGTTGGCTCTCTGTAAGAGTTGAACCTGTAACAATGCCGTTTTAACAGGCCAAACGTTAAGGGTCATTTCACACCAACGTATCTTGGGCTTCCTTACAATTTGGGTGAAGTAATGCACTGTTACTGAGGCTGTGCCTGAAAAAGGAGACGGCTGCCAGGATGGAGTTTTCCTAGTTTTCCAGTCTAGGGGTGCCAGCTTTGAGTTGGGGAAAACTTGGAGATTTGGGGGCGGAGCCCGGGGAGGGCAGGATTTGAGGAGGGGAGGGACTTTAGTGGGGTATCTCTGCCATCTGGAGATCATCTGTTAATTCCAGGAGATCTCCTGGCCCCACCTGGAGACTGGCAAACCTAACCGGCTCTCAGCAGCAGCCGCTTCTTTCAGTGGTGCATGAAGAGAGAAACTGCCTGTCTCATCGCTCTGTCTGTGGGTGGCTGGTTTCGCTCCTAGTCATGATCGCTCTTTGTATGTCTAACCTTTTGCCTTCCTGTGAACTAAAGGAAAAGGCAGCCAGTCATTTCACACTAGAGTGAGTCCGCTCAACAGAAATGAGAGTGAAGTCAGTCCCCCCCCCCCCCAAGGCTTGTAAAAGCTACTCATCCCATACTCAGGTATGCACCCCATTCACGGTCCTGGTAGCTAATTCCTATTCAGCCTCTACGTAAACATGATCAGACGTGGAACCTATTGCATTATTTGCAGGTTTGTAAAAGCTAGAATGTGTACCCTTCAAAACATTAATCAGATCTGATGCTTTAGTTATCTTGGTTTGATCTTCGTGGTGGAATTGGTTTGATCTTCGTGGTGGAACCCCACTACTTATGGCAGGGAGTTTCTACCTTCAGGGAACCTTTTTCCTGATCTGCAGTGGAACCCTTGCCTATTGCAGAGGATTCTGGGAAAGGGAATGCTGAGCAGGCCTGCTGGGCCTCACCTTCGTGCACACGGTTCCCAACCACCAGGTGGGGCCTGGAGATCTCCTGGAATGACAACTGGTATCCAGACAAAAGAGAGCAGTTTCCCTGAAGGAAATGGCTGCTTTGGAGAGCAGACTCTGTGGCATTATAACCTGTTGGGGTCCCCCTGACCTCCCCAACCTTTGCCTTCCCCAGGCTCCACAACTGATCTCCAGAATACAGAGATCAGTTCTCCTGGGGGAAATGGTACGATGTGAACCTCTCGGGGTCCCCATTGTAGAGAAAGGTGGGGTATAAATTTAATGTATTTATTTAACCTTGCCTTTCTCCCCAATGGGCATCCAAAGCAGCTTACATCATTCTCTTTCCTCCATTTTATTCTCACAGCAACTATATGAGGTAGGTTAGGCGGAGAGTGAGTGAGTGAGTGAGTGAGTGAGTGAGTGAGTGAGTGAGTGGCCCAAGGTCACCCAGCAAGCTTCCATGGCCGAGTGGGGATTCAAACCTGGGTTAAGAACATAGGAAGAGTCCTGCTGGATCAGACCATCTAGTCCAGCATTCTGTCTCACACAGTGGCCAGTCAGTTCCTCTGGGGGGCCAACAACAAGGCATAGAGGCCAAGGGTTTCCCCTGACATTGCCTCCTGGCTCTGGAATTCAGAGGATTAGTGCCTCTGAATGTGGAGGTTCTCCTCAGTCACCATGGCTAGTAGCCATTGATGGGACAAAGAAGAAAAAAGGGAAAAAAAATGAACCTAAACCTAGAATTCAGAACCTAAAAAGGTTAGTCAGGAATAGAAAAGGGCCACCTCTAAAAATCTAATCATAAAATATACAAAAATATATATGTGTGTTTATTCAACATAGATTAAAATAACAAACAAGGGCCCATTCATACCTCATATAAAACTATAAAAACATACAAGGGCTAATAAGATAGACCTAACGCGTTTCGGCCTTTACAGGCCTTCCTCAGAGGAAGGTCTATCTTATTAGCCCTTGTATGTTTTTATAGTTTTATATGAGGTATGAATGGGCCCTTGTTTGTTATTTTAATCTATGTTGAATAAACACACATATATATTTTTGTATATTTTATGATTAGATTTTTAGAGGTGGCCCTTTTCTATTCCTGACTAACCTTTTTAGTAGCCATTGATATCATCCTCCATGAATCTGTCTAATCCCCTTTAAAGCTGTTTATTCCTGTGGCCCTCATGATATCCTCTGGCAGCTAATTCCACGTTTTACTCACACTCTGTGTAAAGAAGTATTTCCTTTTGTCCGTCCTGAACCTACTGCCCATCAGCTTCATTGGATGAGTTCTAGTATGTTGGGAGAGGGAGAAAAAATTCTCTCTGTCCACTCTCCACCCTATGCATCATTTTATAAACCTATATCATGCCCCCCCCCAAGTTGTCTCTATCATGTTACCCCTTAGTCCCAAACTCTTCAACCTTTCAACATGGGGAAGGTGCTCCAAACACCCTGTTCATCTTGGTTACTGATCCTACTCTCCTGCTCTGATTCTCTAAACCAGGGGTGTCAAACATGAGGCCCGGGGGCCGGATCAGGCCCCGGAGGGTTTCTATCAGGCCCGCAGTGGAACTGGCTGTCTTCTGCTTCTTCTTCCAGTTCTGCTGCTGCTGCGTCATCATAGGTTTGCAGCTGACAGATACACACCTGAATAGCATACTCAAGATTGCAACAGCACAGACATGTTGAGGCAATAATTCAGAGCAAGAGGGGTCAGTTATCAGACACTGTTAAATAAACAAAATATTGCGAGAGTGCTAATGTTTTAAGCATGTTTTTATTTTAAGTAAAAAACAAAACCTTTGTGTTTGTGTCATTCATGAAGTTTATATCTCCGCTACCTGGCATTACATTTTATGACACACATGGCTCCGCCCAACAAGGTCTCATTTATGTCAGATCCGGCCCTCATAACAAATGAGTTCGACACCCCTGCTGTAAACCCTACACCACCAGGGTTGCCAGCTCTGGGTTAGAAAATACCTGGAGATTTTAGGGGTGGAGCCTGGGTAGGGTGGAGTTTAGGGAGGGGAGGGGCCTCAGCAGGGCATCATGCCATAGACTCCACCCTCCAAAGCAGCCCTTTTCTCCAGGGAAACTGATCTTGGTCGACTGGGAATCAAATGTAACGGCAAGAGATCCCCAGGTGCCACCTGACGTTTGGCAACCGTATACAACACCCACACTGGCTCTAAATGAAGTAAATAAACCGAGTGTAAAGAAATCAAGTGGAGGCCATGCAAATGTGAAGCAGCCTTCAGCGTCACACTCTTTTAAAAGGCAAACTAACCAATGCCCTAGCATTCAAAACCAGGCCTGGCTCAAATTAAATCCCGCATGCAGAGAAATGATAGTCAGGGAACTGATCCTGAAGGATTGTGCTGTCAGCAGGGTACAGGATGGAAAGAAGAGGTGGCTGTCCAGTGGCAGACCTTGTTTGCTCAAAGTCCCAAGAGAGAGGGGGGGGGGCAATGCATCAACGTGCCACTCACATGACATCAGCTTTTCTCATGGCCAGAGAGCGCAGGCCCGCCTTCTTGAACATTTCTCCGCAGCCGCCGTGAAATCCGATGCGCCTTTTATGCCCTGACATGGGCAGCTCTGTCTCTTGTGCAAACACACTGAAACATTTAACAAGGACCTGGCTTCTGACCTGTTCTGACCCTCCCCTGCTTGGATCTGCCCCCCTCCTCCCTCCCTCCCCCTACTGTATCCCGTCCTCCACCTTCTTCCCTTCTCCAGAGCTCCAAACCCCTGTGCTAATGAGGGCGATATTTATGGCTGGGAAAACAGCCCGATAAATATCCCACCTTATTATGTGCCTGTAGCCAGCCGCGTTCGTGCTGCGGGATATGAATATTGTCGCATATCAGGAAGCAAATTTCCTTGTTGCCGGTTTCGCAAGTAGCTTTAGCCGCACAGAGGTGGGGGAAAAAAGGAAATGTTGCCAGTGGCCTTTCTAGGGTTGCCAACTCTGGTTTGGGAAATTCCTGGAGATTTGGGGGTGGAGCCTAGCATTTTTGACCTCCAGGTCGTGCCTGGGGATCTCCTGCAATTACAGTCGATCTCCAGGTAATAGGGATCAGTTCCCCTGGAGAAAATGGCTGCTTTGGAGGATGGACTCTGTGACTTTGCGCCATGCCGAGGTCCCTCCCGTCTCCAAACCCTGCCCTCCCCAGGCTCCACCCTCCCAAATCTCCAGATAATTCCCCACACAGAAATGGCAACTCTAGTGGAGCCCAGAGCGGGAGGCATTTGGGACAGACCTCTGTGCGGTATAATGCCATAGAGTTTCCCCTCCAAACCAACCATTTTCTTCAGGGGAAATGATCTCTGGAGTCCAGAGACCAGTTGTAATTCTGGAAGATGCCCAGGCCCCACCTGGAGGTTGGCAAGCTTTTCAATTAAACTCCAGCAGATGCTGTTAGCATTTTTTTGCCAAAAAGTCACAGCAATCTCTTTGTGAACTTTCTGCTGTTCAGCCAATGGTGACAGAGGGTGACAGTGGCTCTCCCAAGTGGCAGGCAGGCGACACTAGTTGCATGCAGGCTGTAGAGAGGGTTGCCAGCTCTTTGGTGGGAAATACCTGGAGATTTTGATGGGTGGAGCCTGGGAAGGAGGGTTTTGGGGAGATCCGGGACCTCAGTGGGTTATAATGACATGGAGTTCACCCGCGAAAGCAGCCATTTTCTCCAGGTGAACTGATCTATGTCTAAGGTTGTCAGACACCCTCCCCCCGTGGAGGCGGGGGTCCTCCATTGTCAGGCCCTGCCCCCCAGCTGTTGATCAGCTGACCGGTGGGGGATCTTACCTGGAGAAAGAGAAAGGCCGGTGTCACACAGGAAATGATGTCATCACACCAGCAACGTCCAGGTGACATACTGGTATTTGAGCAAAAACTCTATGGTAAAATATGTTTTACCATAGAATTTCTGCCCAGATACCAGAGTGTCACCTGGGCTTCACCGGTGTGATGATATCAGTTCCTGTGCGATGACAGCCATAAAGCTTGGGCCTTTCACTTTCTCCAGGTAAGCCCCCCATCCCTTACCAGTTATCAGGAGGGACCGGACAACTCTATCTCTGTCACCTGGAGACCAGTTTGAATTCTGGGAGATGTCCATGCCTCACCTGGAGGTTGGCAACCTTAGTTGTAGAACAGTCCTATACATACGCACACACACACACACACACCAAAATTAGTAACAGGGGAACAAATTCTATCAAAAATGTTCCTGGGTAACATTTAATTAGGTGCAGTGATGCATTTGTAGACCTTAAAACCTGATAAGCCAAGGCAGAGTTAGAATAATTTTTGCTCACCTAAAACTCTTCCTAATTGCCTTCCAAAGTGGGGAGTCAATGTTCCAAGAAGACCAAATATCCACTGAGGTTTGTTTTCTCACTCTCTCTCACCTCCAGTCTTTCATCTCGAGTCCATTCCTTCCTTCTAGCCTCCTCGAGAGCCATATACCCAAGGACCGGCATTACATTTCGGAGCTGCTAATAGCCAGACTATGAAATCATCTAGCAAACAATCCCCGAGCTGTTTGAACAAATCATGACAAATTTCCTTCATATTTATAACCCTGGAGGCGGCCGATCGGGCCGGGGAATACTACCTGCCATTGTTCTGCTCCCCAGAGTCTCCGGGCAACGGGAGTTAAAAAGGGGGGCAGGACGGGGTCAGCTTGACGGTTTCAGTGGCCGGCTTTGGCCTACCTGGGCCTTCGAAGCCCATGCTGGATTGATTATGGGGCAGGAAGTGAAACCTGACATTGCTGACACTTAACACCCTCCCCATATCCTGTCTCCTAGACGATGAGAATAAAGATATTGTATTTTCAGTGGCATTGACATTTTTATACCTTTTAATGAAAGGAGGAAGCTTGGGGGGGGGACTTTCTTTGGAAACAGGCCTGAGAAGTGTGTGTGTGTGTGTGTGTTGGGGGGGGCACACACAGTACAGTGTTTCAGGAAGCAAAAGGTATTTGCGTCGGAAGTTGTATAAGGAAGGGGACTTATTTGTTTTAATAAAGTCAAGCGAATCCCCCCTTTCCCAGCGCAGAAGCAAAGGAAAAAAGAAGGGGGGAAATAACATTGCGTGGAAAATGACATTCACAGAAAGAGAGAGAGGGAGTCAATGGCTGGCAGTTAATAATATTTTCAGATGGGGGAATGGAAGCAGCTGGGGGGGGGAGAGATTTATGCAGAGTAGGGCTTGTTACACAGCGAAATGTTTTCACTGAGAGCATGACATGTTTCCCTCTCCAGTAACAACAACCTGAAATGCCGATGGGAATGAAGGGAGATGATTTTGTTCCAGTGTGTGTTCCATTCCATTCAGGAACGGCTCTCTTCTTTCCCTTCGAGGAGCAAGCGAGCAAACCACTTCTTTATGTTTGCATGGAAAATGCCCACGTGGGCCAGATTGCAGAGCATAAGAAGGCTCTTTTCAGAGGGCAGAGTCCCCTCGAGGGGCTGCCTCACGTGCCATTCGAGCCCTGTGGAGAAAACCCACACCTGGATTCACTGGATTTATTTAGATGGTGGTACATTTTTGCCGTGATGGGAACCCTCCAGTGGCTTAAAGCTTTGCTCTCCTCTTCTCCGTGTTATCTTCACAACCAGCCCTCTGAGGAAGGATAGGCTGAGACAGTGACTGGCCCAAGACCACCCAACGAGCTTCAACGAGCTGAAATGATGATGAGGCCTACCCATGCAATGGAGACAAATATGGATGTCATATGGGTGCCAACGGCAGGGAATTGTCTTTCTGGAGACAGCCAGTTCACAGAAGTACATGGATCAGCCTTGGGGTCGATCTCAGATGATGGCTGAATGCTCAAGTCACCGAAAAGGAGAGCTGCGAGATCTCTGATAGGACTGTGTGGAGTGGAGAACTTCAGTTCATTCCAGGCAAGCACTTGGAGAAGCCACATTCACTTGGATCTTCCTTTTTAGGTAAAGGTAAAGGATCCCTTGCTCGAAAGCCAGTCGAGTCTGACTCTAGGGTTGCGGTGCTCATCTCCGTTTCAAAGCCGAAGAGCCAGCGCTGTCTGAAGACGTTTCCGTGGTCATGTGGCTGGCATGACTAAACACCGAGGCGCACGGAACGCTGTTACCTTCCCACCGAAGTGGTCCCTATTTATCTACTTGCAATTTCTTGCTTTTGAACTGCTAGGTTGGCAGGAGATGGAACTAGAGATGGGAGCTCACTCCGTCATGCGGCACACTCGGGTCTCGAACTGCTGAACTATCGACCTTCCACAGCCTGCAGTTCAGCGTCTTAACTACTTGAGCCACCGCTTTTTAGGCCACCCTTAAAGGCATAGGGGACCTCCCAGGCTCAGAATCCAGCCCGTTTCCAAAAACAAACTGGCAAGACAGACAATTTCTTATCGGGATGCCAGGCTCCAGGTGTGATCAGGGATTCCCCTGGAATGACAGCTCCTCTCGAGACTACAGAGATCAGTTCCCCTGGAGAAAATGGCTGCTTTGGAGGGTGGATTCATTGGCCTTGTACCCCATTGAGGTCCCTGTCCTCCCCAGGCTCCATCCCCAGATCTCCACGAGTTTCCCAACCTATGCCGCACCACTGGCCGGGGGGACTGGCAACCCCTCGTTGAGCAGATCAGATCCTAAAGAGATGGCCTTTTAAGCGAGAGAAGCAGTGCCACTTTGCAGGGACACTGGCGGAACAGACTGGCCTTGTCCCTGGCTTTCTTCTGACAGATCAAAGGCGGCCTAGTTCCTTTCCATTTTGTGCCTGAAGCTGTCAGCCGCATTTAGAAGGAGGGGTTTGGCGGCTGCCATCCGGCTCCTTGAACTCTGCTCCGCTTCCCAGGTTTTGAAAAATCTTCTGTGGGTCTGATTTTGCTTCGTTCTTCATCTTGCCAGCAATTCTCTGTGCTGCAGGGGTGACATACGGTAAAATGTTGGATCCTTTTTGCTACAACTGTGAGAAGTGGCTTGAATCAAAGCCAGACCTTCCAGGTGGTTCGGATTCCTGAGTGGCTTAACTGGGAGCCCAGAGTGCTCTGAGCAGACGGCATTGACCTGGTAAAGGGATAAGGGCAATCTTGGGGATTTAGAAGAAGAAGAGGAAGAAGAGATTGGATTTATACCCCACCCTTCACTTGGAGTCTCAGAGCGGCTTACAAACTCCTTTCCCTTCCCCTCCCCACAACAGACACCCTGTGAGGTGGGTGGGGCTGAGAGAGCTCTGACACAAACTGCTCTTTTTCAAGGACAGCTGTGCCAGAGCTTGTGACTGACCCAAGGTCACATCAACCTCCTTCTCCTCCTTCTCCTCCTTCTCCTCCTTCTCCTCCTTCTCCTCCTTCTCCTCCTTCTCCTCCTTCTCCTCCTTCTCCTCCTTCTCCTCCTTCTCCTCCTTCTCCTCCTTCTCCTCCTTCTCCTCCTTCTCCTCCTTCTCCTCCTTCTCCTCCTTCTCCTCCTTCTCCTCCTTCTCCTCCTTCTCCTCCTTCTCCTCCTTCTCCTCCTTCTCCTCCTTCTCCTCCTCCGAGAGCCACAAGATTTTGTGGAGTATAAGCTCCCTTCATCAGATATGAGTTGGAATGGAGATCTCAGACTCAGTATCTAACAAAGGGAACTTTGACTCTCAAAGGATAGATTCAGTGGGTAGCTGTGTTGGTCTGAAGTGACAGCAAAGTTTGAGTCCAGCCACTGGTGTAGTGGTTAGAGAGCCAATTTGGTGTAGTGGTTAGGAGCACGGACTCTAATCTGGGAGAACACTCCTCCACATGCAGCTGCTGGTGTGACCTTGGGTCAGTCATAAGTTCTCTCACAGCTGTTCTCTCAAGGACATTTCTGGAAAGAGCTCTCTCAACCCCACCTACCTCACAGGGTGTCTGTTGTGGGGAGGGGAAGGGGAAGGGAAAGGGATTGTAAGCCTCTCTGAGCCTCCTTTGGGTACTGAAGGGCGGGGTATAAATCCAATCTCCTCCTCCTCCTTCCCCCAACCCAATCTTGTGGCTTTCTGAGGTGCCACCAGATTCAAATCTCGCTGTTCTACTGCCGAGCAACACAGCTACTCTCTGAAACTACCTTCTGGGATTAGTTTATACCGTACCTGAACAATCCAGAAACTTTTACTATCATTGCAGGGTTTTAATGTGACATGTTCTGATGGTCATCTGCACTGGCTGCGATCTTTGAATTTTGTTTCTCCAGGTAGTTGGCCTGCAGTGCACTCAACCCCCCCCCCCCGACCATAGCAAGGCCTCATTAGCATCATTCTTATATGCTTTTAGACCATGTCATTGTGCCATCATTACTGTTGTCTTTAATGCAATGGGAAAGGACCCACACATGCACCGGGGGCTCCTCACGCACGTGCAGTGCATCTATTTGGAAAAGAAGAAGCCCCTGCACAGAGGAAGCTCTGTGGGCCCACAGATGTTAGTCTGCCCACAGTGGGTTTGTGCATCTAGAGCTAAGCAACTGATAATCAGATGTGCTCAGAATGTACTGCCCGAGGCACACCTATCCATCAAAGGCTTTAACAAAGGCTTTTGATAGAGGAAGCTGACCTATACTGGGTCAGTCCATTAGGCCTGTAGCTGGCTTGTGGGATATATATATATATATATATATATATATTGCTGGCGGGGCTGAAGCTCTCAATGCAGAAAGAAAAGCCATTTAGCCAATAGAAAGCTGTTACCGGGATAGATCTCTAAATTGCAAGCAGTCAACCACTTTAGATGACAGCTCTCAGCTACTGCAAGTTAATCACTTCTGCCAGCCTAAGCAACAGTTCTGATAAGAAGCCGGCAGGTGGGGGTGATGACTTCTATAGTCAAGAAAGCTAACACTTCGGCAGAAAAACTCTCTTAAAGGAGACCAGTTTCTTGACACAGAGTTAGAAGGGATCCTAGAGGTCACCTACTCCAACCCCCTTGCTCAGCGTGGGAATTAGTCAACGACAGCACCCCACTTTGCTTAAAGGAACTCATGTCTTTAAAAATGTTTTTAAACGATTGAAAAAAGCATTTACAGGAGAAATTCTTGTGGGGCTGTGCCATTAAGAAAGGGGGCAGACCCCCCAAGAGCCCCACTATAGCTATGGGCCTGCAGACCAGTGATCTCTTAAGGTTAGTAGAGCCTACCCTGACTGGCAGTGGCTCTCCAATAGGAGTCTTTCACATCACCTGTTCCCAGTTCCTTTTAGCTGGAGGTGTCAGGGACTGAACCAGTGACCTGCATGCCAAGCAGATGCTCTACCACCGAGCCATGCCCCCTGTCCTAACACAAGAGAATGTGGCTTCGACTGTGTGCTTCTGTCTTTTCCTGATTTTGCATAGGAGACCATCTGCTGGCCATTGATATGGCCTCTGGAAAGCAAACTACATCCACCTGCTCCTGAGTGCCGGGCTATGTGCTGAAATGTCACCCAGGTTCCCAGCTGCTCTTCTGCCTTCTAATCTGCCTGTGATTAATGGGTCGGGGAACGAAGGAGAAGGCACAAATCGGACCCAGAAGGATAGCAGCAGGGGAAAAGCAAAACAGCATAAAGAAGATGGGGTGGGTAGCAAGTGTTCTCATAAATTTTGGATGTGTGGATGAGCTGGCACACACACAAGTTTCCTTTCTCTTTCATTGCAGATTTTTTTAAAAAAATATATGATGAGAAATGGATTCTTCAGGGGAAGAACAGAAGAGAAGAGAGAGGAGACTGGATTTATACCCCGCCCTTCACTACCCCAAGGAATCTCAGGGCGGCGTACAATCTCCTTTCCCTTCCCCTCCCCTCAACAGACACCCTGTGAGGTAGGTGGGGCTGAGAGAGCTCTCTCTGGAACTGCTCTTGGGAGAGCAGCTCTGAAAGAGCTTATGACTGACCCAAGGCCACACCAGCAGCTGCATGTGGAGGAGTGGGGAATCAAACCCAGTTCTCCTAGATCAGAATCCGTGCTCTTAACCACTAACACTACATTTTGTCCAAACCTCTCTGGTATTTATCTTGTCTCTGTGTTATTGGGGAATGAGTTCAAATTTCTCACCCTTGCTGTTTTGGCCACCCAATCCCAGTTCCACTTTGGCTTATCCCTTGTGAAAAGAGAATCTATGATTCTCTATTTTGGCCTCAGTTTCTCTGTTTTCATACTACATTCTCCCCCTGTTTGCATTCCTCTTAGTCCTTATGTATCAATTAATCATCACCGTATGCATTTTAATTTGCTTTGCATATAAATGATGCATGCTGTATGTATAAATGCCACAGACGTTGTACATTAAAAAACCCGACTTTACAACACGCGTTCACAATCCACACCAAGAGACAAATTCTAAAAATGCCAAGAATCAAAGTGGCTGGCAGAAGTGTAAATAAGATATAAAAAAGAAACAAAAAAGGAAATATTTGCTCATTCCCAGGGCAAATGTTCTGCAAAGTTTAGCAGTACAATATTAAACAGAGCTGTTGACTTCAATTGACTTAGAAGGGTGTAACTCTGGTTGGGTTTGTGCTACCAGTATACATGCTGCTGGTGCGGGATGAATGTCTCCTCTCGGTGGCTTGTTTTGCAATAGTGACTGAAACAATATTTTTAAGAGGGGCAGGTTGCAAGGCACAGCATCTCACAAGCACTGTGACAAAATCCATGCTGTAGGATTCAATAGCCTTGCGGGAAGGAAAGGAAAATTTTAAATACTGAATTTAGGCCTTCAGAAGAGGAATATTGTTTGGAAGAACTTGACTGCCATCTAGAGGGAGATCTGTGCAATAATAATCCATGTGCTCTTCAACAGATTTATTTTTATTGGTACTAAATGTGCCCAGAACTTCTCTGCAGTATTCTCAGTGAAGACAAACCTGTCAAACCGTCCATGTAACTGAAGCTATGGTGGTTGAGAGTCTGATGAGGCTTCCTCATTCCTAACCATTTTGGGGACTGTTTTTCGGCCATCTTTACCAGCTGTGTGACTCTGAGTCCAGTCTTTATGCATGCCAGCACTTCCACTCCACTTTTCCTGGTGTCTGAACCAATGTTCCCTCTAAGCTATGGAGCCTTGTGAGCAAATATTCTACTTGGTGAGCTACTGGCATTAATGTTGTGAGCGAGTGATTTGGCTGCTGCATAAATCAGTTTGCTTTGGAGCCATCCTTCCTGAGCGAAGACAAAAATCTGTGAGCCGGAGGCTAAAAATCTGTGAGCTAGCTCACACCAACTCAGCTTAGAGGGAACTATGGTCTGAACCCCCCATCACAAACAGGTGCTGGATAGGAAGTGTGAACAGTCATTTCTATCTCAGTGCTGGGGCTTTTTTTCCCCTTTTCACCTGATAGGGATGTGCACATAAGCGCATATATGAGCATAAGCAACCCCCATTGCCAGCAAGAGCCGCGCTCCGTGGTTGAGCTGCCGGTAATGTGGATGCTTCAGTGTGGGACTGGTGCATGGAGGAGCTGCTTCAGGGTGTGCCGTCTGGCCACCCCTTCCCACGACGATTTGACCTGCCACAAATAGAGGCACTGCCAGATCGTGCCAAGCCTCCAGTGTGACCGCAGCCTTCAAACCTTCAAACAATAGGAAGAAGCGAGGATGCATGACATTGGTAGCAAATGGATATTTCTTTCTTTTTATTTATTTATTTACATTTCTCACTGAGACTCAAGGCGAATCACAGGGTGTACGTCAATATGATCAACAGGGCAGAGGGTTCAATAAACAATGCAATAGGATTTGGAGAGTGGCTATCTGAAACCAAGCAGAAATCTGAAATTGAACTGGAAAAGAAATCATTAACATGACATGTTACATGATGCATAAATTACATAGGCCCTGGTCACACAAAAGGTTTTGGGCCGGGAGAGGGACGGATCGGGGGCGCAACAAACGGGCGCAATCCCACCGCAACATCTGGGAAGTGTTGCACACCCGTCCCCGATCCGGCCCTTCCGCCCGAAAAGCTGCAGCAAAACTAAACCACCTACCGAGGTGGACCTTCCAGCATGGCCACATCAAGCCCGGCCGTGGGATCGCTGGCGCGTCCTTCTGCCGGCGCATCCCAGGGTCCTGGCTGAACTGCGCATGCTCACACATGCGCAGTTTGGCAGCCTCCCTTTCCCCACCATGGCTTCCCCCAGCATCTGATTGTGCTGGGGAGGGAATGTGCCGCGGCTCAGGGGATCAATGTTATCCCACCGTGTTGTCTCTAGGCTTCCAAAAGCCCCACTTTTCCCCTTCCCCCCCCCCCCCCCCGTGTGGCAGGGACCATAGTAGGTATAGGGTTGCCAGCTCCAGGTTGGGAAATACATGGAGATTTTGGGGTGGAGCCTGAGGAGGGTTTGAGGGAGGGGAGAGACTTTAATGGTGTATGATGCCATAGAATCCACCTTCCAAAATGGCCATTTTCTCCACGTGAACGGATTTCTGTCACCTGGGGATAAACTGTAATCCCAGGAAACCTCCAGCCACCATCTGGAGGTTGGCAACCCTAGTTCACACGTACAGGAACAAGAGGAGGAGGAGGAGATTGGATTTATACCCCGCCCTTCACTACCCGAAGGAGTCTCAGAGCAGTTTATAATCCCTTTCCCTCCCCACAACAGACACCCTGTGAGCAGTGTTCCCTCTAAGCTGTGAAGTCTTGTGAGCAAAAATTCTACTCTGTGAGCTACTGGCATTAAAGTTGTGAGCGAGCGATTTGACTACTGCATGAATTAGCTTGCTCTGGAGCCGTCCTTCCTGCGCGAAGACAAAAATGTGTGAGCCAGAGGCTAAAAACCTGTGAGCTAGCTCACACTCACTCAGCTTAGAGGGAACACTGCGTGCGGTAGGTGGGGCTGAGAGAGCTCTGAGAGCGCTTCTCTTTCAAGAACAGCTCTGACAGAACTATGGCTTGCCTAAGGTCATCCAGCAGCTGCAAATCAAACCCATTTCTCCCAGATTAGAGTCTGCCCCCCTTTCACCAAAGCACCTTTCTGAACCATTTCATTACAGTGCAGCCTAATAACCTGGGTAAGGAGACCCTGCTAAATAATTCAGTTTTGTACAGTATACAGAAAGCCAGGAGAATGGGAGCTTTCCTAACCTCAGCTATGCGTCATTAACGGTTGCTGCACCTCAGTCCCTGGCAGCAAAAACAAACAAACATGCACGCACCCCCCACACACACCTTGGATTCTCCTTAGTGCCCTGGAGTAAGTTTGAGGGCTCTAAGTAAACTAGCTTGAAGCGCATACTGTGGCTCTAGCTTTGCTTATTAAATGCAATAGCACCACCTGCTGACAGTTAAAGAAACAGTCATACAATGCCTTCTTTTGTTTTATTTAGCTCTTTTATTGGAAAAGAGAAGGAAGGAAGGGAGGGAGGGAGGAAGGGAGGGAAGGTCCTAATACAACCTCCTGTACTGACTGGAGCAGTTGCACGTATGAGAATTTAATGCACTGGATTGTTTTATAGATCATCAAGAAAACAACAGCAACGACCAGGCAGAGTGGACAGGGAACAAGAGTCCCAACATACAGAATGGCTGTTTTCCTGCCTCCTACTGCTAAAAGTCTGTGGCAGTGAAGAAGAAGAAAAAAACATTCCCAATTCACATAGTATGCCACTAAATGGGAAAAGCTTACTGTGTTAACTGCTTGATGAAGTACTGTAAAATGATCTTCATATGCTGGCTGCAAGTCATTGGGGAGGAGGGGAAGCAAAGAAGTGGAACCGTCACAGTTTCCCAGTCTACTGGGTAGGGATGGGCACAAACCCACTCCTGACTAATCTTGGCTGGCTTGGAAGTTTGTGGCAGGTCAACCGGCATGAACTTTCCAGTCCAGGTCAACTGGCATGAACTTTCATGCTGTTCATTTCCAGACTGTCTCCGCTCAATCAAAATGTTTGAAACCTTCGAAACAGTTGGGGGGGGGGGGGGAACATGGAGGCCATGCCGAGGAGCACTTGGTCATTTCCCCAGAAAGCACTTTCCTGGGGGCACCTTCTTTGGGTGGCCGTAACTCGGACCCTGTAAGTCCAATCTTCACCAAACTTGGAGGGCAGGTAGAGGAGAGTCAGTCAGAGATCCCTGACAAGTTTGGTGTCTCTGGCACACCTGGTGGGGGGTGCATTCTACTGGGTCACAAACAATCTGGTTCGTTTGGCCCAAAAAGTTTGTGACAGTTCATGGTTTGCGCACCAGACACAACATGAATCACGAACTGAACCGAACTGCATTTCCCTGGTTCATGCCCATCTGTACTATGCTGCTGCTCCATCTGCTGTTGGTTGGAACAAATGGGTAAGACTGCTTACTCTGATATACCTACTCACCTATAGAGGTCGCCTTCAGGGTCTCTGCTTCACGTGTCCCCAGTATCTGATGCTCGACAGGTGGTAACCTGAGATATGGCCTCCTCAGTCATAGCACCAAAATTATGGAATTCCCTCCCCAGGGAGAAATGTTTATCCCCCTCAATCATTGTCTTCTGCCAGCAGGTGAAAGATTTTCATCTGGCATTCACTTACCGATCCTCCTTTGTTTTTGAATGCTGATTTTATATATACGTGCTGTTTTCAAAATTGATTTTTCATGTCTTTGTTGTTGTTGTTGTTGCTTGCTGTCCTGAGGGCCTGAATTGGGGGAAAGGGAGGAGACCAATGTTTTATATCAAAACAACCAATCCGTCAGTCAATGACATGTGATCGCTCCTTTGCTTGAACCCAGATCTGATCATCATAGATTGCAAGCTGCACTCTCAAAGAATAAAAAAAACAGAGTGCTCAAAACGTTCTGAATTGCATCACACATATTAGCGATAAGAGCAGGGGGCTCGACTAGATGACCTGTATGGCCCCTTCCAGTTTGGTGTAGTGGTTAGGAACACAGACTCTAATCTGGGAGAATCGGGTTTGAGTCCTCCCTCCTCCACATGCCGCTGCTGGTGTGACCTTGGGTCAGTTGCAAGCTCTTTCAGAGCTGTTCTCTCACAAGCAGTCATCGAAAGAGCTCTCTCAGCCCCCCCTACCTCACAGGATGTCTGTTGTGGGGAGGGGGAGGGAAAGGAGATTGCAAGCCACTCTGAGACTCCTTCGGGTAGTGAAGGGCGGGGTATAAATCCAATCTGCTCCTCCTCCTCCTTCCAACTCTATGGCTCTGTGAGTCTATTTTGCACATATGCATTTCTATGGCACATTCCCCCTCCCTCCACAAGCTGCCATTCAGCCAACAGAAAACATTAACTCACTAGAGAAGCGCTTTCTTTGATGGTCTCAGATTCAACTGGAGTGGTGGGAGTATGGGTATTCATGGGAGTGGGGAAGCCATGTGGCTACTCTCTGGTATTCCAGCCTTTCCCATTGTGCCTGCCTAACTCCCATAGCTTCAGTCAGTGTGGTATAGTGTGCCAGACTAGGATCTGGGATACCCTGGTTCAGATCCCCATTCTCCCATGGAAGCCTGCTGGGTGACCTCGGGCTGCTCACATACCTTCAGTCTAGCCAACCCAGCCTACCTTACAGGGCTTTTGTGAGGATAAAATGTACGTGAGGAGAATGATGTAAGCTGCTTTGGGCCCCACTGGAGAGCAAGGGGGAGCATAAAAGAAGTGAACATGCAAAGAAACACAGCGGAATACAACGACATTGCACACTGTTTTGCTGCCCACTTGGGAGCTGGACTTTGATCCAGTAAGTTCTGAGTGTTGTAAAATAGTTAAAAGTGTTAAATACTCAGACTATCAATGGATCTTGCTCTATTGGAAAGAAGAGATTTCTTTGCTTTTAAAAACCTTTATTTCTAAGGGTAAAAGGTACACGGGATTACTACAAATAAACATAACACTAACAGCTACATTTTCTAAGCTGCCTATAGTCAACACTAGCACACAGATAATGGAGAATCTCTCCTTCTTCTTGACCCCTAGAAAGGAAGTCACCTGAAACAAATGACCAATCTGTATCACAGTAGAAAGCTACTTTTCCCGGGCTAATTCCTCATTAGCTCAGTGCCAGGTATCCCTTCCAGGACAGTCTAAACAATAGCAATACTAGGCAAACAAGTTAACCCTATAATGACTGAATTGTCAGATCTTGTAAACACATACATTTCCAACACTGAGCACATGCCAACATGAACAGTGCTGATGATTACACAGATGCTAAAGTGGCACCTAGGAGTAGAACAAAGCTTGAGTCCATTGGCGCCTTTAAAAGACAAACAAAGTTTTAATCAATATATAATTTTTCATGAGCAAGCACAATAAAACTTTGTTGGTCTTCAGAGCCAGTTTGGTGTAGTCATTAGGGGTGCTGACTCTGATCTGGAGGACCGGGTTTGATTTCTCCACTCTTCCACATGTAGCCAGCTGGGTGACCTTGGGCCAGTCACAGTTCTCTCAGAGCTGTTCTTTCAAGAGCAGCTCTCAACAGAACTCTCTCAGCCCCACCTACCTCACAGGTAGTGTTCTCTCTAAGCTGAGTTAGTGTGAGCTAGCTCACAGTTTTTTGGTAGCTCAGAAAGTAGAATTTTTGCTCACAGGACTCCACAGCTTAAAGGGAGCATTGCTCACAGGGTGTCTGTTGTACAGAAGGGAAGGGGATTGTAAGCTGCTCTGAGTCTCTGTGTGAAGGGCAGAGTATAAATCCAATCTCCTCCTCCTCCTCCTCGTTGCCACTGGACTCAAACTTTGTTCTACTGCTTCAGACCGACATGGCTACCCACCAGACACTTGACGTGTATGTCTGTATGGCCTTCTCATGGGTCATACATAACCCCAGCCATCCGGTCCATTGCAAACATGCACCAGTTAGCACTTCCCCAGCCTGCTTCTGGACTAAATGCCTCCAAATGTGCAGGTACACGCGTACGAAAAAGACCATTCATTTTAAATTGTGAACAAATTATCAGTGTGGGCGTAGAGATGGCTTACGAGCTGGAGAACGGTGATTTGTGGACCTTGCAGTATGACTAGCTGGAACTGGGTCCCTCTCTCCCACGTCACGGTATGAGGAACAGATGGGCTATAAGTAATCCGAGACAATAAATGCCAAGGAGAGATTGTCGCTCCGGAGCCTTGAACCTGCTTTGCATGCAGAAGGCTGCAGGTTCCATCTCTGATTTAAAAAGGATCACAGGTAGAGAGGTTGGGAATGTCTTCCACCCAAGATCTTGGAAAAGCTGCCTTCAGTCAAGTAGACACTGACTGGGCTAGACACCAATGATCTAATGCAATTTATTATGGAACTCCCTCCCCAGAGAGACTCGTCTGTCCCCTTCTATCATCGTCTTCTGCAAACCAGTGAAGACTTTTGTCTGGCCTTTCCCTTTCCAATTCTCCCTGATCCTTTCTCCTGTTCATGCTCTTACCTCTCTATGTGTTCTGTTTTAATTGTTTGCAATGCATTTGTATGGGTTTTAACTTTGTTTTAATGCCTTGGGAACCTGAAGTTGGGTGGAAGGTAAAGGTCTCCCTTGCTCGAAAGCCAGTCAAATACAACTCTAGGGTTGTGGTGCTCATCTCTGTTTCCAAGCCGAAGAGCCAGCGCTGTCCAAAGACGTTTCCATGGTCATGTGGCCGGCATGACTAGATGCCGAGGCGCATGGAACGCTGTTATCTTCCCACCGAAGCGGTACCTATTTATCTACTTGCAATTTCTTGCTTTCGAATGGCTAGGTTGGCAGGAGCTGGGACCAGAGACAGGAGCTCACTCCATCATGTGGCACTTGGGTCTCAAACTGCTGAACTACCAACCTTCCAGTCTGCAGCTCAGCCTCTTAACCACTTGAGCCACCGCAGCTTCAGAGGAGGCCTCAAATAACATTCTCGATAAATGACTAAATAAACTTAAAAAATAAATACACTTCAAAAGTTAATTTCAGGTGGTTGGTTGGTCTAAAGCAGCAGAACAAAGTTTGAGTGCAGGGGAACCTTTAAGACCAACGATGTTTTATTTGGGGTATAAGCTTGTGTGTGCAGGCACGCAGAATCTTAAACCCAGAATAAAACGTTGTTGGTCTGAAAGGTGCCCCTGGACTCAGACTTTGTCAAAAGTTAATGTTAGCATCAGAACCTGCTCCATGTTAGACCACATAGGCCAAAGTAGCTCCCTCTCTGAACATCTCCCTGTTTCTGGTCTCTAAAGGGGAGAAGGGATAGACATTCACTGTACAAAAGGCATGTCATGAGAATGCTGTATTTTGAGAGGAGAGAACGAGACAAGGGGAAGGGAAATATTAGGGTGGGGATAGTCAACCCCTAGCACAGGGGACACCAGGCAATTTTGCTGGGCACCGTGGATGCCAAATCCCTGGTGGGGGAACTTGTGCCCCCAGCTGTGGCATGCATGACACTACATCTCTTTTCGTAAAAACCTGGAGGTCCAACGCTCCCTCTAAGCTGTGGAGTCTTGTGAGCAAAAATTCTGCTTTGTGTGCTATTGACATTAAAGTTGTCAGCAAGCGATTTGGCTGCTGCAAAAATTAGTTTGCTCTGGAGCCATCCTTCCTGAGCTAAGACAAATATGTGTGAGCTGGAGGGTAAAAAACTGGGATTCCTAGAGCTACCTTATGTCACTTCTGGGTTTTTACAAGAAGTGATACACATGAATACACTTGAAGCTGGCTTAGATAGAATTACGCCATTGGTCCATCAATGTCAGCACTGCCTACTCACACTGGCAGAGGCGCTCCAGCACAGAAACTTTACACAGTACCCCCGTTCCTCCACGTTTCCTGGTCGAGGAAAAGTGCTGTTCAAACAAATTACAAAGATGATCTGACTCCAATGGTAACAAGAGAAAGATTTTTTTTCCACTTACAGAAATGGAAGCACAACTTAAATGACATGTCCCTGTAGGTACATTTAACTTATTGTGAACAGATTAACGTCAAAAGGGTTAACTCGCTGCGGCTCCAAGTCCAGATAAGAGAGAGAAGAGGAAAGGTCCTATAGAAGATGAAACAGAAGGTAAGCAATAGCCACAGAGGCTCAGCTGCTAACCAATGAGAGGGTGGGGCCAACTGCCAAGTGTACCCAAGTGAGAGAATTCTCTTAACCCTTTCCCTTCTGGATCTTCTTGCACACAGACAATATCCAACAGTATTGTCAACTCATATTGGTAGGCTCCAGGGCTCTTTTTGTAGCAGGAACTCCTTTGCATATTAGGCGACACACCCCTAATGTAGCCAATCCTCCAAGAGCTTACAGTAGGCCCTGAAAGAAGAGCTCTGTAAGCTCTTGGAGGATTGGCTACATTAAGGGTGTGTCGCCTAAGATGCAGAGTTCCTGCTACAAAAAGAGCCCTGCTGGTACTGGCTCTCCAGGGACTCAGGCTGTTGTTCAACAGTGTCACAGTTGTGCCACAGTGGAACTGGCTGCCTAGGGAGGTGGTGAGCTCCCCCTCACTGGCAGTCTTTAAGCAGCATCTTGACAGACACTTGTCAGGGATGCTGTAGGCTGGTCCTGCATTGAGCAGGGGGTTGGACTAGATGGCCCCTTCCGACTCTGTGATTCTATGATGCAGTGGGGGTGATATAGCACTACAGTCAAGGTCGCAGCCTCCCCCACATCCCTGCCCACGACCTTCCTGCTGGTTGATAGGCACTGTCTGGCAATACCACTTGGTACTAAGCTCCAGATCTCCATGCAAGCAACTGAGGCACGGGTAGCAGTGCTGGGGCCAGAGGCATGGAAGAAGGCAACAGGCATGACTTATGGCCATCATCTACTCCCACCCTTGTACAGCCACCACCGGCCAAATCAAAGACAAATCCCTGAGATGCAGGAAGCACTTCTAGGGCCTAGATTGCTCCAAGTCTGTCTGGTCTAGGGCAACCTTCATCTCCTATTCCCCCACCCCCTATTTTGTTTGCTGGAACAGCAGCATCTTCATAGGGGGACTTTGCAATTTTTTCAGGAGTGGAGCCAAGGAAAGCTGCGTTCAGGGCATAAAGAAGGTTTCTTTAGGAAAAGGGGTGTCCTTGGGGGGCATCTCCTCCAACTTTGGCCTATTTCCTTAGGACTACCGGTGACCACTTTCCTTCTCTTTCCTAAGGTAGCCTCAGACCACCCAAACACACAATGCTGGCTTTTGACGAAAACATTTCCAGAATAGGGCTTAGAATAAATAAAGGGATTTGTTTCATAGCAAACACTTCCATTTCCTAAGATGGTTCTTTAAGACAGGTTGCTAAAACCAAGAACCTGCCGTGGTTATTTTTGAAATCGCACATTTCCATTTCACCCAGACTTCCAATGTACCTGTTCAACAGCCTACCACCGGATGGCAGTAGAGTCACGCTCAAACAGCAGCCGGATTTGGACCACGTGCTCACCTGTCCAGCCTGCACTGCTCAGGGAACTTCATGCAGACGCTCCCACGGCCCTGCCGAGAATGAAAGGTTAACAGGCTAAGTCAGTTTAATTTTCTTGGGGAAAGTGTCGCGGATCAGATAAGGGGCCAGCTGGGCTCGGAGCGGCAAGGCAGGAGCAAAAGAATCACAGCCTGATAAAGTCCAAGGAGAGATAGGAGCGGACGGGCCGATGTCTTTATGGAGCGTCCGCGCCACATCCTCGGAGTTACATGAAATCAATTTGTGCCAAAAGGAAGCGTCTCGCCGCTGTACTCCCCCAGCCTCGCCATAAGAGAAATGCACAGAAGACCGGAGTTTTCAGAATCATATTTCAAACGCATTGGCAGTGCCAAGGGCAAGCAATGGTTTTAGCCTTATGGTAGGGTTCCCAACCTCCAGGTGGTGGCTGGAGCTCTCCTGCAGTTACAACGGCTCTCTGGGCGACAGGGATGAGCTCTGGAGTAAAAAGCCACTTTGGAAGCTGGACTCCATGGCATTATTCCCCATCAAAGTCCCTCCCCTCTCCAAATCCTGCCTTCCTCAGGATCCACCCCCCCCAAAAAAAAATCTCTGGGTATTCCACAACCTGGAGTTGGTAACCCTACCTCAGGGTCACCCCCCCCCCCTGCCGCATTGTCTACCTCTGAAGAAGTTGGTAATGCAAGAAAACAAGTGTGTACATGTGCATGCGCATGCACGTTCATGTGTGTGCAGAGAGTGAGGAAGAGATTTTGGGTTGTATGTGGCCACACAAAATGGGAACTAGCCAAGCCCCAGAATCCCCTGCTTACCGAATGCACCTCTTAAGTATAAGCTTTGGGCCTGTCCCGTTATTTGCTCTCTTGTGGAGGAAGTAATTACTCATATCAATTTTGCATTAGACTATTCCTAGATTTTTGAGGACGCCTACATACTTTTAAACTATTTGCCTGGAGACTCACTGATGGCCAACAAAGATGACCCCCCATGGCCCTTACTGTTGCTAAAAGACTTACATTGACTACATCAGAGAGATAAATGCCCACCTCCCATAAACAAATAACTAAAACATCGCTGCTGATGAGAACAAGAAATAATAGCAAATGACCGATTTTTTCTTTTTCTTTGCAATTTAATCCAAGGTGAGACTTTTCAAGCTTGTGGAGAATTATGCTCCCCCTTCCCTTTGACTGACACCTGAAACTCCTGTGCCAGGAAAAGAGAAATTTCCACTCTTGCACATTAAAGAGGCATGTGGAGGAAGTAATTACTCATATCAATTTTGCATTAGACTATTCCTAGATTTTTGAGGACGCCTACATACTTTTAAACTATTTGCCTGGAGACTCACTGATGGCCAACAAAGATGCCCCCCCATGGCCCTTACTGTTGCTAAAAGACTTACATTGACTACATCAGAGAGATAAATGCACACCTCCCATAAACAAATAACTAAAACATTGCTGCTGATGAGAACAAGAAATGATAGCAAATGACTGATTTTTTTTTCAATTTAATCCAAGGTGAGACTTTTCAAGCTTGTTGAGAATTATGCTCCCCCTTCCCTTTGACTGACACCTGAAACTCCTGTGCCAGGAAAAGAGAAATTTCCACTCTTGCACATTAAAGAGGCAGGGAGGGCCAGGTAAAAAGCACAGTGGCTACTGGCTACCCTAAGAGCCTCCTGTGGCTGCATAGTTTCCCCCTTGGATCCCGGGTCTTGCGGATGGCAAAGGGCAGCTGCCTCATGACTCATTTCTGCAACTCTGAGATGTCGCGGGCAAAAATGGCGATGCCGGGGTGTGTGTGTGTGTGAAATCCTCATGCCGGAAAGAAGAGTCAGCGCCTGGCAGGACTGAAGGCGGTAGTGTGGGCAGGGGATTAGAGTGACAGACATTACGGGCGGCTTGGCAGAAGCGATAATAAGAAGTGTTTACATGCTGGAGAGGTTTGCAAGGCAGCTGTGGCCGGGGCTGGAGCTCAAGATGCTATCGGCTACCGAAAGCGTGTCTGGTGTCAGAATGATGGCTCAATGGCTCCTCCAAGCCAGGCTTGGGCTCCAGAGGGATCCTTTTTGACCTCTTCCCCACTGAGATGCCGATGCAGGACTCCCAAAACTGGATCTGTTTGGGTGGGATGAAAGACCTTTCCCCCCCCAAAAGGTGTACTCATACATTGGAAAACCTTTTTGCCTCCCAGGGGCAAGGCAGAAACTAACCCCTCTCTGAATGTGCCTCAAATTGCGATGGGGCCATGATAGCCTGCAGGCCAGGGAAGTCCTGCTAAGCAGGTGATAAGCAGGTGAAAACAGTTTTTAACATAATTATTCTTGCCCTGGCACTGGGACTCCTTGGCACTTGTTTGCCCTTATCCCATATCGCCATGGCAACAGGCAACATTAGGGAGGGGGGAGACCTACCTACCACCAACTCTACCTGCTGCCACTCGGCTGAGCTGCAGGGGAACATGCTGGGAGAAGTGGGGAGCAATCAGCATTGTCCATTGTGGTGGTGAGGTCACTTCCTGGTCATGCCGGAAGTGACATCACTGCTTCGCCAGCAATGTCATGATGTCATTGACAAGGGTGGCCCTAATGGTAAGTCTCCAGCTGGTTGCCAGCCTCAGGCTCATCCTCCGTCTGGCAACCGTAGGCAACAGGGGAGCCTCAAGAAGCTCAGAGAGTCGTGCACGTGTTTCCTTCCACATTTTATCCTCTCAGCCATCCTGGGGAGTGGGTTAGTCTGAGAGAAAACAACTGTTCCAAGGCTAATCAGTGAGTTTCATGGAATCGTGGGGATCTGAACCCAGTTCCTAGTCCAAGACACTAATGTTACACCACACTGTCCCCAAACTCTTTAAAGGAAGAATGGGGGTTAAAAATGCAATGAACAAAAACAAACATATTGGAATCACTTTCCCTTCTGTTAGAAGAAGAAGAGATTGGGTTTATACTCCGCCCTTCACTACCCAAGAGAGTCTCAGAGCGGTTTACAAACTCCTTTCCCTTCCCCTCCCCACAACAGACACCCTGTGAGGTAGGTGGGGCTGAGAGAGCTCTGCCAGAAACTGCTCTTTTTCAAGAACAGCTCTTATCAGAACTATGGCTTGCCCAAGGTCATCTAGCAGGTGCAAGTGGAGGAGTGGGGAATCAAACCCGGTGGGGAGGAGTGGGGAATCAAACGCGCACTTAACCACTACACCAAACTGGCTCTCTAGAGGATAGTTCTGTGGTATGTTCATTAATTTTGGAGAGCTCATGTGCATTGGCTGGACCCAAACATACATCATAACACACATAGCACACCATCTTCTCTGCTGCATTTATGATGAGTGCAGACACTTGAGGATACACATGGCAGCTATCTGAAAATATGTATGCACGCATGCACCTGAAAAGTCACAAGGGCACTACCATACCCCAGCTTTGGACTGGAGCTCGAAGTCTTTCAGAACCATGCCTCATATTGTTTTTAGCATACCTGGCCCCATATGCTGGTGCCATCAACCTCACCCCAGCCATGTTCCCTGGTCCTTGGGAAACTGTGGTTCAGCTTCCATCGGGTCAGAACCAGACAGAGCCAGAGGTTCTCAAACAACCCGATCAGCAATTCGGATCCCTCTTGCTGCTTGGGCTTTTAGGTTTTCTCCCATCATGCAGCCGTTGCTTCGCTTTCATCACCTGAGATTGCAACCTGTGTTTCCCATCATCGGGCTCTCCGGGAAACCTTAGTAGGGGTTCTCAGTCCATACAGCAGGATGTTGGCACTGCAAATTACCTGGCTGTTTTAGAATGCGCCCATTCTTGCCTGGCTGCCCCCATATATAGAAAAGTCTGGCTGTCTCCCCTCCAACAAAGCAGCAAAGGAATCATATGATTCCAGCTGAGAGTTCTCTTCTTTCCTGTCTCCAAGTGTGAATGACACAGGCCCGTCAAAGGGAGGGGAGGAGGCAGTCAGTCATTTCTCCAGCCTGAGCAGATCTAACTCCATCTGCAAGTGCCCCCTCCCAGGGTCAAAACCAGTGTTCCCTCTAAGCTGAGTTAGTGTGAGCTAGCTCACAGTTTTTTAGCCTCTGGCTCACACATTTTTGTCTTAGCTCAAGAAGGGTGGCTCCAGAGCAAACTAATTTATGCAGCAGCCAAATCTCTTGCTCACAACTTTAATGACAGTAGCTCACAAAGTGGAATTTTCACTCACAGGACTCCACAGCTTAGGGGGAACATTGGAAAACTCTTTCCAGGAGTCCAAGGGACCAGCCAGGGTCGCAAGCCCATCACCATGATATGGACCGTGTAGGACATTTCAGAAACGACACATTTGAGTTTTTCAACTCACGGCAATCCATATGGGGTGGCATTGTGGAGGGGATTCCATGTAACAGATCTGTTACGGAGCAAGAGAAACGATGCCTTCTGCTTCTGACTTGCGAGGATAGGGCCATCAGAAGAAGGGCAGGAAACAGCCAGGCATACCTCTGCCTACATCTGAATCCAGTTCAGCTAAGAATCCTTTTTCCTTGGTGGAGAGTGGCATCAAGTTGCAGTGAACCTATGGCGACCCCCGGAGGGTTTTCAAGACAAGAGGTGACCAAAGGTGATTTGCCATTGCCTGCCTCTGTGTAGCGGCCTTGGAATTCCTTGGTGGTCTCCCACCCAAGTGCTAGTTTGGATTTGCCATTGCCCGCCTCTGTGCAGCAACCCTGGACTTCCTTGGTGGTCTCCCACCCAAGTACTAGCCAAAGCCTACCCTGCTGAGCTTCCGAGATCTGATGAGACTGGGCTAGCCTGGGCCATCTAAATTAGGGTCCCCGTCTCTCTCTTGTTTTCCATCACAGCTAACATATGGCGACCCCCATTGGGTTTTCAAGGCAAGAGACAGTCAGAGGTGGTTCACCATTGCCTGCCTCTGCGTCACAACCCTGGTATTCCTTGGTCTCCCAACAAGGGCAGACCCTACGTAGCTTCCAAGATCTGATGAGATCACCATTTCCTGGACTATCCAGGTTAGGCCCTCCATCTCCTTACGCTGATTAAGCGGCCAGGTATCTGAAGAAGTGAGCGGTGACCCACGAAAGCTCCTACCCTGCCACATAGTTCGTTAGTCTTTAAGGTACTCCTGTACTTTAGCTCTTTTCTACTGCTACAGAAAGAATAACGCGGCTACCCATCTAAAATATAATGCCACTGTAGGCCATTTTGATAGGAGCTGCGGTGGCTCAAGTGGTTAAGATGCTGAACTGCAGGCTGTGGAAGGTTGGTAGTTCAGGAGTTCGAGACCCGGGTGCCGCATGATGGAGTGAGCTCACATCTCTAGTTCCAGCTCCTGCCAACCTAGCAGTTCAAAAGCAAGAAATTGCAAGTAGATAAATAGGTACCACTTCGGTGGGAAGGGAACAGTGTTCCGTGCGCCTTGATGTTTAGTCATGCCGGCCACATGACCACGGAAACGTCTTCGGACAGCGCTGGCTCTTCGGCTTTGAAACGGAGATGAGCACCGCAACCCTAGAGTCGGACTCGACTGGCTTTCGAGCAAGGGAACCTTTACCTTTACCTTTAGGCCCTTTTGAGAGCCACTTTGGGCCGAAAAACTAGGATAAAATATCAATGGCAGACAGGCAGACCAAGTCAGGTGAGCCCAGCGGAGGAAATCTGCCATGTAGTCAATGGGTCATCCCCACCACCTGCTCGCTTACAAATTACACTGACAGCCTCTTCACCTGCTGATTTGCTTCCAAGTATTTGATAGAGTAGCCAGCCCAAGCTCAGCCGGCCAAGCCTGAAGGCCTCCCCTTGGCCGGCTGCGCCGCCTGCCAGGCTCGAAAGCCCCGGGTCATCTGGACCAGCAGTTGATTTATCTCCTGCCAAGCCAAGAGTGACCTAAAACAGAGCGAGCACAGGGGCCTGAAACGCAACCTGCATGGCTCATTATCTGGTTACTGTCGTTTGCAAGCCTATCGGGCTTTGGTCGCCACGGTCTGGGCAGCCCCCTCGCTGACAACCTGGATCATTTGTTCAGCGTCGACTGCGGTGGAAAACCTTCACATTTCGACGCAGCAAAGTCTTGCAAAGTCAAGAGAAGGCTGCCCGTCTTGGCTGAAGGAATACTTAGCATTTATATAGGCTCTTTCGGGTGTTCAAATTACTTTCCTCCGGCAGCTGCCCTGTGTACAAAGCGAGGAGACTCACTCCATCAGCAGTTATTCTGCCGCTGGTTTCTGGGGTTGGATTCTTTGGCCCTAGAAGTGGGACTCTCACATCCTTCTATGGGTGCCCACTCAGCGAAGGAAGATCCCCTGAATCTGAGGGCCTGTTCGATTCTCAACGATCCCTGCAATGTGCCTTATGAAACTGCCTGATGGAAGCCCTGTCCTCAGGTCATAGTGAACTCACGTACATTAGGATTGCGAGCTCCGGAGTGGGAAATAACTGGAGAATTGGAGGTGGAGCCTGAGGAGGGTGAGGTTTGGGGAGGAGGAAAAAGAGGTTGGATTTATACCCCGCCCTTCACTACCCGGAGGAGTCCCAGAGCGGCTTCCAATCTCCTTTCCCTTCCCCTCCCCACAACAGACACCCTGTGAGGTAGGCCGGGCAGAGAGAGCTCTTTTGCAAACTGCCCTTGAGAGAACAGTTCTGAAAGAACTTGTGACTGACCCAAAGACACACCAGCAGCTGCCTGTGGAGGAGGGGAATCAAACCCAATTCTCCCAGATTAGAGTCTGCACTCCTAACCACTACACCAAACTGGCTGTGCTCGAGACTCTGGGAACGGGGTATAACGGGGTATAATGCCACACAGTCCCCCTTCCAAAGCAGCCCTTTTCTCCAGGTGACCTGATCTCTGTTGCCTGGAGATCAGTTGTCATCGCAGGAGATGGCCAGCTGCTACCTGGAGATCGGCAACCCTATGCACCATCTATGTGCAGTGTATGTTTGCTTTCCTTTTAAAGTCTGTTGTGCAATACTCATGTGACATTCAGCTCATGTACCACTGAATACGTGTTCGAATCCACACACTGACCCAGGCACTTCTCCCCACTTTCATTTGCAGCGAACACAAGCTGGTGTCTTCTTTTCTCTTTCGTCACTTCATTTATCTCCCACCTTTCTCCCCGATGGGGATGCAAAGCAGCTCGCATCATTCCCCTCTCCTCCATTTTATCCTCACAACAACCCTTGGAGGGACGACGGCCCAAGGCCACCCAGCAATCTTCCATGAAGGTCCCAGGTTCAGGCCCTCCCATGAAAGGTCTCCAGGTAGCAGGAGGTCTGTGTGAGACTCTGGGCAGCTGAAGCCAAGCACAGCCGTCAAGAACTGGGCCAGATGGACTGATGGCCTGGCAGAGGCTCAGTAGCCCTGTTCACACATGACAGTGAACACGTGTGTCTTGCACATCACCTCCTGCCTAGTCCTTTCGTAACGGAAGATGCCAGGGACTGAACCTGGGGCCTTCTGCGTGCAGAACCGCGTAGGCATGAAAGCCCCGCTGAACTGTGCGTATTGGCAGCGATAATTGAAAACCATTAGCGGGAGAAGTGAAAGGTAGGATTCCCTGTAAAGCACATTTGTTTTCCAGCACATTATAACTTGTGATAGATTTAAATCTGTGATTTGGTTGCTGAGCAAAAAAAGTATTTTTGTGCAGCGTGGAGGATAGCACTGTCGGGCGGCATGAGACGGCACACACAGAGAGGAAAGCGACTGGGCACGTGTTGTGTTGTGCCCCCTGTGCAGCTATGAATGGGTCAGAGAATAGCTCATTGGATCATTGGTAAATTGGTGGCATCATTAAGACTGGGGAGAGGCTGTGGCTCAGTGGAAGAGCCTCTCCTTGGCATGCAGAAGGTCCCGGGTGCGATTCTTGGCATCTCCAAAGTTCAAAGGACCAGACAATAGGGGATGTGGATGGCTCCTGCAAAAAGCTGAAGCTGCTTTATTCTGAATCAGACCCTTGGTCCATCGAGGTCAGTATTGCCTACTCAGACTGGCAGAGGCTCTCCGGGGTCTCAGGCTGAAGTCTTTCACTTCACTTACTGCCAGATTCTTTAACTGGAGATGCTGAAGAAGAAGAAGAAGAAGAAGAAGAAGAAGAAGAAGAAGAAGAAGAAGAAGAAGAAGAAGAAGAAGAAGAAGAAGAAGAAGAAGAAGAAGAAGAAGAAGAAGAAGAGACATTGGATTTATACCCTGCCCTTCACTTGGAATCTCAAACTGGCTTGCAATCTCCTTTCACTTCCCGTCCCCACAACAGACACCCTGTGAGGTAGGTGGGGCTGAGAGAGCTCTGAGAGAACTGCTCTTGAGAGAACAGCTCTGAGAGAACTGTGACTGACCCAAGGTCACACCAGCATCTGCATGTGGAGGAGAATCAAACCCGGTTCTTCCAGATTCGAGTCCACACTCTTAACCACCACACCAAACTGACTCTTAACCACCACAGTTAACCCGGGACTTTCAGCATGCCAAGCAAACACTCTTCCACTGAGCCACGGCCCCTGCCTGAGAGCCTTGAGAGCCACTGCCAGTCTGAATAGACAATATTACCAGTGGTCTGATTCAGTATAAGGCAGTTTCATGTGTGTCCATGTGATCAGGATAAGAACTGGTCCCATAGGCATTTGGGCATTCCTATCCAAGACCAGGTCTTTGTATTGTAACCCATTCCTACTGATAACACAGAGCGGGTGAAAAGGTTTCTACGTGCCAGTTTGAAGGAGACTCCAAAATGCCTGCTTGTTCCCCAGAGACGGCCAGCTAATCTTGCAGACTTCAGATTAGGGTGGACGGGCAGGGCAGCAGCTGCAGAAAGCCTGTTCACTGGTTAACCCAAGCAGTATGTCCTCAGATCCAGCGGGCAAACTCAAGTACTGTGCTCTGTACCTTCTTTGAATGGCTGGGGTATATAGGCCCCCCGACCCAGGCCTCTGCTCACGGAACCTTATGTCTCCTTTCCCAGATAGACAGAGAAATGCCCCAATTTTATGTAACTGGAATGGAAACATTCATGTTCCCTCATTGCGAACGGGGGATAAGACTGAGAGACTGGGTTAGATAGATTTATGGAGGATAGGTTGATCAATGGCTACTATCTATGGTGACTAAAGGGAACCTTCATATTCAGAGGCAGTAAATTTCTGAATGCCAATGCCTGGAGGTGACATCAAGGGAAAACTATGACCTCTGGGCCCTGTTTTGTTGGTCCTCTAGGGCAATTGGTTGCCCGTTGTGTGAAAAAGGACATTGTACTTGATGGACCACTGATTTGACCCAGCAGGTCTCTAATGTTCCCAGGCCATGGGGTGAATTTGCGTGGCTGAGGAGCGATTTGAACTGGGGCCTTTCCAACCCACAGGTCACAATCTTCATTAGTTTGCCAAGCTATTCCCAAATGTAGAGGACAACATTAAAATGGTTTCATTGCCCTCCAAGCACTCTGAATTGTATTGCCTCTTTGCAGGGCTCTTTTTGTAGAAAAAGCCCAGCAGGAACTCATTAGCATATTAGGCCACACCCCTAACAGCACAGCTCATTAGCATATTAGGCCGCACCCCCATGTTACCAGAAGTGTGGTCATCCAGCCACACCCACCTTTTGCTTCTTATTCTCTTTACCTTGTTTGTCGTCAAAACCCAGGGCCTTTTTTTGTTGCAGGAACTCCTTTGCATGTTAGGCCACACACCCCTAATGTAGCCAATCCTAATGAGTTTCTGCTGTTGGGTGTGGCCTATTATCCTAATGAGTTCCTGCTGGGCGTGGCCAACTCAGGAGCCAGCCGGAACTCCGTTCCTGCGCGTTCCTGCCCAAAAATAGCCCTGCCTCTTTGGCTTCTCACGCAACCCCTTGCTGTGATGTTCAGAGGGCCTCTAAGGAAGAGTGACACAGGAGTTGGCCCCAAGAAGCCGAGCACAGTGAATGCAAGAGGAAGACACCCAGCAAAGGGCCAGGGCCCTTTGGAACTCCACCATGAAATCACAAAATCACAGAGGGGGGTCAACCGAAAGGCAGGAACATCTAGCGGCTGAAAACCCAATGGAGGAGATGCAAGGGACAGACGATTGCATGTTTTGCCCAGAGCTGCAAACATCCATACGGCACTGGCCCCGCTTTGGTTTTTTTGATATTTTTAAGCCGCACTGCATTTTAATTCCACAGACGGCGTCTCTCTTTAAGCTGATGATGCTCATCCACCCCCCCCCCCAATATTTTTTTATTCCAATAATGAATCGGCAAGCCGAGGGACTTCTTGTGCAATCAAAGAGCTGGTAACAATGAAGCAGCAGAAATATGTTAACAAGACTCGGCAAGGGAGGGTGGGAGGGAGGCTGCCGCGCGCTCTTAACGCTTGGCGCTCCTTTTAATATGCTCAGGCTCCCGAGCCGGCTCGGGAAATCCTGCCGTGCAGACGGGGGATGCGACGTTCCCTCGAACGAGAGAGAGAGAGTTTATATATTATGATAAACCAAAGTACCACCTCGTTGTTCATTTGGCGTGGTTAGGACTCAATTTATTTCTCGCTCATTCGACAAATACAATATGAAAAGGCCTGCCGGTGTTTATCTAGTCCCGGCAGTGGCAGCTCTCAGCTCGGCTGAATGTAATGGAGGGAAATTGGCCCCAGGAGTCCAGCTGTGCCATTCTGGGGAGTTAGAGAAGGAAGGAGCAGGTAAATTGCATTCATTAGGCAAGGCCGTTGCAATTCATGTTCAAACCAGAAGCTGAGAAGGGGCAATGGGTCGGGAAGGGGGAGAAGCCGATACATGGTCCCCCAGGAGGGCTGAATAGGTACTCCAGCATGGTGGATGAGTTCCATATTTATTGGGTTTGCTTTCTTTTCTTTTTTTGACACAACAGAAGAGACTTCCTCAACAGCTCAGTCAATACCCTTAGGGGTTCGCTGAGGTAGCCGTTGCTCAGGGTTCCGACTTTTAATTTGTTGGAGATAGACTTTCCACTGGATAGAGAGCTATATCATTGCATGTATTTTCCATGCTAGGTGTTTTTTAAGATGTCCGTTATTGGTTGGGGGAGGCTGGGTATTCAACGTGGCTTTGGCCTGGGGTTTCAAGGAGGGGGGGACACACATGCTAAGCCAAGTCTCGTGTATTCCATTACTCCATACATTTGTTTTCAGACTTGTGGGGGCTCCTTTCCACTTGAATCTGTCTCCGAAGGAACTGTTGTGCCTTGCACAAGGTTTGGGAGCATGGTTTAAGGTGAGCGTGTAATTCGTTTTTGGCCTCACTGCCACCCACAAAAAACTGAGAAAATATCCTCTGGGTGGAGCACTCCCAGAACTGTTCTGCACTGAGTGTTAGAGAAGATAAGTCCCCCCCCCCATGGAGGAATCCTGGATCCATTTCTTAAGAAAGCCCAGGTGCCATGGCACAGAGTTTGAAAGTCCCTTGTGAACATTTGAGAGGGAAATGAATTCATTTATCATGGCTAATAAAATTGTAGTGAACCAGCACGGAGCTGATGCAATAAGGTGGACTATAAAACTAGTGCGCCAAATAAATAAATATCATTGATGTTCCATTTGTTGGAGGGAGGGAAGACAGCATGGCATAGCCTGATCTCGACATCTTGGAAGCTAAGCAGGGTTGGTACTTGAATGGGAGTCCACCAAGGAAGACTCTGCAGAGGAAGGCAATAGTAAGCCACCTCTGTTTCTCGCTTGCCTTGAAAGCCCCTTGCTGGGGTCACCATAAGTCAGCTTTGGCTGCGGTCACACGTAACAGAAGCCACACAAGTGAGACGGAAAACAGCCGGAGTTTCTGGGCGCGATCTCACCAGCACATCTGGGAAGCGTAGCACTCCCGTGGCTCAACCGAGGCTTCCAGCCGAAACTGCGTGGCAAAAAACTAGTACCTTGGAGGTACTAGTTTCCGGAAACTGCGGGGCAAGGGCGGGTGTCTGATCGCGTTTCCGGTGGCATCCGGCGCCCGCTCATGTCCCCTTGCAAATAAGGTGTTTGTTTTTTTTGTCCAAGTCTCTGTGGATGCGCATGCGCACCCAACGGAGCATGCGCATTTGTCATGTACACAAAAATAAAAAACAGTTTGCCGCGGCGCATGCTTCTTCATTGTGCGCCAGCTTGTCCTGTGATCGGCACCTCTCCCTTGCCATGGAACCTCCACGGTACCTCCACAGAACCTCCACAGGAGGTTTGATCGCGTAACTGCGCAGTAGTTTGCCCCAGGGCAAACAGCCACGCTTCTCCTCTGTAGTTTCCTGCCCGTGTGACCGGGGCCTGAATTTATTTACACACATACATTTTTGGACCAGGATGCTCCTTTCAGGACTCCCCTTCCCTGTCACTGTCCTGCATTCATTAACTTATGCCCAGGCAAATGCAACTATAGAGAGAACTCTCCATCTTACCCCTCTCCTCATAATATTAAGAACATAAGGAGAACATAAGAAGAGCCCTGCTAGATCAGACCAGTGGCCCATCTAGTCCAGCATCCTGTCTCACACAGTGGCCAACCAGTTCCTCTGGAGGTCAGAACACAGGGTATAGAGACTGAGGCTTTCCCCAGATGTTGCCTCCTGACAGCACAATTCAGAGGCTGATCATGGCTAGTAGCCATCTATAGACTTCTCCTCCATGAATCTATCGGATCCCTTTTTAAAGCTGTTTATTCCTGTGGCTATCACTATATCCTCTGGCAGCAAATTCTGCATTTTAATCACTCTGTCTAAAGAAGCAGCATTATGGATTATGCAGAACAGGGAGCATTCTGATTGAACCAAAGCATTCTGAATATTTCTGGATTACAGAGATGCTTCCAAAACACTTCTCATTTGAATTTCTCCCCAAGTCCCCCCCCCAATTTCCCTGGTCAGCATGCTCCTGGCTACCATCAGCCCTTGTTAGACCAAAAGAAGAGAAGAAGAAGAGATTGGATTTATACCCCGCCCTTCACTACCCAAAGGTGTCTCAGAGTGGCTTACAACTCCTTTCCCTTCCCCTCCCCACAACAGACACCCTGTGAGGTGGGTGGGGCTGAGAGAACTCTGACACAAACTGCTCTTTTTCAAGGACAGCTGTGCCAGAGCTTGCGACTGACCCAAGGTCACATCAGCAGGTGCAAGTGGAGGAGTGGGGAATCAAACCCGGTTCTCCCAGATTAGAGTCAACAGTCCTAATCCTATTATATTGTTTAGTCAATGTCCCATTCATCAATTGTATTGACTCATTCTGTGTAATTTGCCTTGAGTCCAAGTAAGAAAGGTAGACTAAACATAATATCAATCAATCAATTGTATATACCCATCCTTCCCTTACATATGTGTTTAATCACAGAAATGGCTGGTGGATGCCCTTTCTTTAGCTTTAAATAAGAAGCAACTTCTAGGCTGCATTTACTGCTGCCCACCCTTGGCACAATTATGTTTGGAGTGTCAACCTGCAATCCGACCAATCTGCTTCTGCCAAAGAGCTCATGTGCACATCAGTAAAATATAAGAGAAAATAAGAGAAGACAATGTTTGATCAGGCCAATGGCCCATCCAGTCCAACACTCTGTGTCACACAGTGGCCAAAAATACCAGGTGCCACCAGGAGGTCCATCAGTGGGGCCATGACACTAGAAGCCCTCCCACTGTTGCCCCCCCCCATTACACAAAAAGAATCTGGATGCCACCATGCACATTAAGGTTGCTTTTCGGTAGTATTTCCTTCCCCAACATAGTAAAGGTAAAGGTTTCCCTTCCTCGAAAGCCAGTTGAATCTGACTCTAGGGATGCGGTGCTCATCTCTGTTTCCAAGCTGAAGAGCCAGTGCTGTCGGAAGACTTCTCTATGGTCATGTGGCCAGCATGACTAGACGCCAAGGCACACAAAAACACCTTCCCACCGAAGCGGTACCTATTTATTTACCTGCAATTTCTTGCTTTCAAACTGCTAGGTTGGCAGGAGCTGGGACCAGAGACGGGAGCTCACTCCATCATGTGGCACTCGGGTCTCGAACTGCTGAACTACCGACCTTCCAGTCTGCAGTTCAGCGTCTTAACCACTTGAGTCACCGCAGCCCTAGTCCCCCGACATACCCATCACTAATGCAGAGGGGAAAGAAGATGGAAATGCTCAGAAGAAGGAACACAGAGCAACAACAAAATTTGCACCATCTAATTTTTGGAATTCATCTGAACAATTCATCAAGTTAAATAAAATTAATTCATTTAAAATTAAGGAGTAGAAGAAAGTGCAAGGAGACAGAGAACTGGGAAGATCTGTTAATCCCAAATGGAATCACGGACAACAATCCCCCCCCAATCCCATTATGCTGGTAGGCTCCGTTTCCTGAGTTGTTCTAGAAGATTAAATCAGACACTCCAAACATAATTGTGCCAAGGGTGGGCAGCAGTAAATGCAGCCTAGAAGTTGCTTCTTATTTAAAGCTAAAGAAAGGGCATCCACCAGCCATTTCTGTGATTAAACACATATGTAAGGGAAGGATGGGTATATACAATTGATTGATTGATATTATGTTTAGTCTACCTTTCTCACTTGGACTCAAGGCAAATTACACAGAATGAGTCAATACAATTGATGAATGGGACATTGACTAAACAATATAATAGGATTAGGACTGTTGAACCAATCAGAAATATAAAAACAGAACTGAAGCAAAGCACAAATATTAACATGGCACATTAAACTATGCAGAAATTACTTAGTGGGATCCTAGTTTCAGCAAGCTAAACTCAATAGTACAGATCACAGTCCGTAATAACAATCCAAATACTTTATCCAAGTAATCCAAATTAATTCAATGCACATAGATAGGGATGGGCAGAAACCACATTTTTGTGGTTTGGTTCATGGTTCGTGGCTGAACCACAGACTGAACCATGAACTCATATGAATGGGGATGCTGGTTCATGAACTGACCTGGTTTTTATTGGTTCACGAGCCATTTAATGTTTAAACCCCTGCTTTCTGCTCCCTATTGCTTTTTGTAGGTAGCAGAAAGCAGTGGTTTAAACCAAACAACTGGGGAGCGGGAAGCCCCCCCCCCACTCAGCTGCTATTTGTAAAGAGCAGAAAGCAGGGGTTTAAACTGTTGCTTTCTGCTCTTCACAAACTGCCACAAACCACCACAAATGGCATCAAAATTCACGAACATTGCTTCATGAACCACCCAAAATTCATGATGAACTTTAGTCTGTCAGCCGGTTTGTGCCCATCCTTACACACAGTCTAAGACAGACAGGAAGAATACTAGCCCAGGCAAAGTTGTGCTTGATGCTGGTCATGGACCACCTGTCTACTACATCTTATGCACAATTTGCAACTCCTTCACATTTATGGGTACCACCTCTCAGCCCACTTCAGCAACTTTATGGCAGTGAGGCAAATGTAGGTGGACATTTGCTCAACCCACATTCTCTGCATTATTCAGTTGTGAAGTGGTCCTGATGCAGCAACTCGGATTGGAGCACAAGTCACTGTGTGTGCACACACCATTGTCTAGCAGACTGGTGTTTTATCTATTTGTACACAAGCAACCACAGTGGGGAGAAATGCTCCCTCTAAGCTGTGGAGTCTTGTGAGCAAAAATTCTACCTTGTGAGCTACTGGCATTAAAGTTGTGAGCGAGCGATTTGGCTGCTGCATGAATTAGTTTGCTCTGACTGGAGCCATCCTTCCAGAGCTAAGACAAAAATGTGTGAGACGGATGCTAAGAAACTGTGAGCTAGCTCACACTGACTCAGTTTAGAGGGAACACTGGTGGGGAGGGGGGATGAATGTGGAACAAGGTGGAATTAAAAAAGGGAGTCTAAAGATGCACAGACACCAGATCTTTGTGATCATCTTTGCTTGTAAAACCATTCTTAGAAATGCCACATCCTCTGTCCCCTGCTAGAGGAAATGTCATGTAGCTGACAAACAAATCAAACATGCTAGAGTCGTCTATTACTAACAGCAATGGAAGTGACCGAGAAGAGCTTGGAATAAAGTACTAGCAAAACATCATGAAGTGACTGCACAGTAACCCTGTCTGAGTCATTCAAAACAAATGCATTCTAGCCTGTTCACGTGTTACAATGAATACATGTGCATCCCACATGTAAGAAGGAGCCAATAAGCTTTTACTTTACAAATGAAACTGGGGACCAGTATCTGCATAAAGGCATGGTTTGTATTACACACTCAGCTGTATATGGGCTGAATATAACATAATAAATATTTAGAGCATGTATACAGAAAAATCAACTGTGTACTATGTTCGTTCACTATAACTTTTGAACAGGAGTTACATGCATGCAGGGAAAGCAGGGGATTACTCTGGGCACAGAGCAGGGTGTCACTGAGGAAGTGGGGGGCAGGTAGCTGTGAATTCCCTGTATTGTGCAGAGGGTTGGACTAGATGACATTTGGGCATAATCCAGCTCTATGTTTCCATGCTTCTACTCCCAGTGGTCCTGCCCTTGGTTATCCATGCATCTAACATCTTCAGGGAACCTGACTTTCCTACAAGGGTATGTGTACAGGTTCTGAACAAGCAAATGGAACTCTGGTATTTGCAGTGTTCTTGATCATGCAAATAAAACTTTTCACCTTACTGCATTCATGGCTCCTTGTAGATGGCTGTCTGTATCCATGGACATTGGGATACCACATGTGACCCTGCTTCCCAAAATGTGAATGACTGAATTGAACTGATAGGGTTGTCCACCCTTCCACTATCCAACATGGCTTCCATCTACCTTTTCCCTACCACATCTGCCATGTTTTTCCTCTGCCTGTAGCCTTTTCAGGAACCTGCTTCTCCTTCTGTCTGGTGTCAGAGAAATTTTATTAACCACTTTTTAAAAAAAAATCTGTGCAACTGGAAGCAACACTGCCTCCCCAAAGGGAAGGCAAAATGGTATAGCTTCATCTGGCCCGATCTCAGAAGCTAAGCAGGATCAGTACCTGGACAGGAGACTGCCAAAGGTGGCTCTGCAGAAGAAGACAAAGGCAAGCCACCTCGGCTTCTCACTTGCCTTGATAGCCCTTTGCTGGGTTTGCCATAAGTCACTTGCGACTTTATGGCACTTCTGTACAAACTGTTCCCCCCTGCTTCTTCCCAAAGGCGCAAGCTGATATCATTTCCACCCAGCACCAATATGTATTCAGACGCAGCTGACATTCTACCCAGGATGTAGACAAGAGGCCTTGAGCATCTTTTTTCCCCTTCTCCCACCATTTTTGGGTTATGTTTGCATTTTGTTAGTATGTGTGTGCATGCATGTGCCCATGCCTGGAAGTCATGGCGACCTCTGGCAACTCCGACTGGGGCACAGAGGACGTTCAGAGAAGTGGCTTGATAGTCTGCCTCTGGCTTCCCGGCCCTGGTATTCTCTGGAGGTCTCCCATACAAATACTTGCCAGCGTCGGCCCTGTTTAGCTTCCAAGATCTGATGAGATTGGGCTTGCCTGGGCTATTCAAAACAGGGCTCCCACCATTTTAAAAAACATGTTTGGGCTAATGAAGAATTCTGTAGAACTCCGAAGCTCGCACACTGTTTCGTATTGCTACTGTTAAGAAAAGGCATTTCAAGGAACTGGGTTTTTATTTTGGAACAGCACTAATATTTCACCCACACCATCCCTTGCTGCTTACCCACAGTATAACCAGTGGCTAGAGAACCAGAACAACAGGGAACCGAGCGCAGCACATTAAGTGGATCTGGTTGCCTCCCCTGAGGTCGTGGAACATATGAAGGAAGGAGTGACCCGGCTTGATGAACAGCGTCCATTTTGTTGCTTCTCCCCTCTTCCATTTTTCATTTGGCAGATCAAATACCTTTTCATTTACTAATAATGCCATTTTTAAAAACGATTTTACCACCAGGATGAAAAAGAAATCCTGCTTTAAAAAAAAATAGACCAAAAGCAAAAAAAAGGGAAAGAAAATGGAGCAGGCATTTCTATCAAAGCACCAAGATAGAGGGAGGGAGGAAAAAAAAATCTTGGCATTCAAAAACCCACATCAGGGAACTGCCTGGGGGACAGAAGATATTCTACACTGCACAGAGAGCGCTGTGCTATCCATTCAATATCTTGGAGGTTTACCACACACTGCTTTATACCCAGGGGAAAGCTAATGTAATTCTCTCCAAGCTCCTTTTCTGTCCCGTGCTGAAGCTCAATGCAAACGAGATGCAAGTGCCAGGCAGGTATAAGAAAGACATTAAATGCAGGCAGGATGCAGGGATTTCTCTTTCCAAATCCCATCTTGAGCCTTTGCATCCGGACAGGGTGTGACGGATGGTGCGGCAGCTCTACCGCTGGGGGCTTTCCAACTTGCTCTTCAGCTGGAACCGGTTCTTCGTTCCTCTCACCTCGCTCGCAGTTTCCTGTGCAGCCTTTCCCCTCACAACTCAGTCCATTCACCTCTGGTCAGAATTCTGCCATCCAAATCATTCGCCGCTTTTGCTCCTTGGTGCATGTGGCCAGGGGTCATTTCCTGCAGGAGCGCACAGGAGCGGAGCTCTGGCAGTAAAGAGCCCAGGGGGCGGGCACATGCAACAAGCCCCACTCCCTGCTCCCAGCAGCCCTCAGTCAGGGCAAGAAGCAGCCAGGTAAGTTGCAAAGCTCCCCCCAGCCCCCTGGTCCAAAACAGTCCAGTGGCACCTTTAAGACCAAGTGTTATTCAGGTACAAGCTCTCCCTCCTCTGTGAGGACAGATCTGCACGTTCCCCCCCCCAATAGCTAGCAAAACAGTCCAGTGGAGCCTGAGCGGTGGGTGTTGCCTTCTGACACACCTCCGGTGATGTCAGGGGGTGTGGCATACACAAATAAGTTATGCTAATGAGTTATGCTAATGAGCTCCTGCACCTCTTTTTCTACGAAATGACTTCTGCATGTGGCACCCTTCCTGATGCCCAGCCCCAGCCCAAACTTCCCATCCTGAAAGCTCTTTGTGGCCTCGGCTGATTATTTATTTACACTCTGCTTTTCCTCCTTCTCTCCAATTTGATCTTTCCAGCAGCAACCCAGTAAGGTATGTTAGGCTGAGAGAGAGTGGTTGGTGCACAGTCACATGGTGAGCTTCCATGGCAGACTGGAGGAATTTGAACCTTGGTCCTCCAGATCCACCAGCCTGATTAGCCCAGTTTGGCATGGAAGCTAATTGGGGTCAACCCTGGTCAGTACTTGGATGGGAGGCCACCAAGGAAGACTGGAGTTGGTACCTGGAGGTAAGCAATGGTAACCACATTTGCTCATCTCACCATAAATTGCTTGCAATTCAGGGGCATGTTCTTCTCCTTCTTCCAGACCCTAGTCTAATGCTCTAACCATTTCACTACATTGGCTCTCCATGCTGACCCCCTTACCTCTCTGCTCTCATATCTCGAGACCACTCCACCTGTGACTTTTGCTCCTTCAGTTCTACCACCATAAGCTGTCCAAAGTTCTCCTGGTCTTCCCCATCTCCTTATTTAGATCCATCTTTTCCTCCATCATGGAACTCGAGGCAGACTCCATGGAAATTCCAGGAGGTCTTCCATCCAGGCATATTGAGAGGCATGTCTTAAACAAGATGGCTGTGTCATTTGGCCTAGGTCCTGCTTTTCAGAAGAGATACTCTCCCCACAAGGGAAGGAGTGCTTTCTTATGCCACTCCTCTATGAAGACTTAGAATGGGCAACTGAAATCCTAGAGATGTTGAAGGGTGAACCAAGAGACCATGCCATGATGGTGATGTCATGATGGTGTGCTGTAATTCCTCCAGAGCACTGACAGAGTGCATCCTTGCTATCTTTTTGGAAGGTTAAGAGATGAACATACAGCCTGGAGATGTCCTGACAGTGCTCTGACCACCGACTATACCAGATATGGGAGAGACCTGGAACATACCCCAAAGCAGTAGGTATTGGAAATTCTTTTAACCCAAACAAGAATTCTAACTGGGGTAGAGTCCTGTCCCTTCCCTTGTGTAAAGCAAGAATGTGACAAGCACATTATGATTACCTACAGCTCCCACTGAGCTTACTGTCAGTGGTAAATGTTGTTGTTTTGAAATGTATGAAATATCACTGCATCTCTGTCACCTCTCTAGTTCTAGGCCAAATTTCACAGGTGATGGTGGAAAGTTCCACCAAGTTACAGTTGACTTATGGTGATCCCATTGGATTTTCAAGGCAAGAGACATGAAAGATGGTTCACCATTGCTTCCCTCTTCATAGCAGCCCTGTACTTTTTTGGTGGTCTCCTGTTCAAGTATTAACTGGGGCATACCCTGCTTAGCTTCCGAGGTCTGATGACGCTGAGCTAGTCTGGGCCATCCAAGTTAGGGAAAGTTTACAGGAGCATTATAAGAAAGGGTTGCAGGACAATGGATCAGGTCAGGACCATGGAGAGCTCCAAAAGACTGATTAGCCACCTGCAAGACCAAGCTGATAACCAGGAAGCTTTGAGTGTTGGCTTGGTGCCCGCTAGGGTGGTGGCTCAAGTGGTTAAGATGCTGAACTGCAGACTGTGGAAGGTCGGTAGTTCAGTAGTTCGAGACCCGAATGTGCCGCATGACGGAGTGAGCTCCCGTCTCTAGTTCCAGCTCCTGCCAACCTAGCAGTTCGAAAGCAAGAAATTGCAAGTAGATAAATAGGTACCACTTCGGTGGGAAGGTAACAGCGTTCCGTGTGCCTTGGTGTTTAGTCATGCCGGCCACATGACCATGGAAATGTCTTCGAACAGCGCTGGCTCTTCGGCTTCGAAACGGAGATGAGCACCGCAACCCTAGAGTCGGACTCAACTGGCTTTCGAGCAAGGAAACCTTTACCTAGGGTGGATAGAATATTGAAAGGAGGAATGTGTGGTCTCACCCTCCTCCACATTGGCCACACTGGATTCCAGATGTGGGTGCTTCAGTAGAGACAGCATGTCTCAAGTTGCTACTGGACTTGGACAGAGAAGTAGAAAATGGCTCTCCTGAGCTGTTGATGGTTCTGGGGAGTGTTGTGACAGAGGCTGTTTTTGCCTGAGGCAGGGGCTCTTTTTATGGATCTGGGTGGACAGAGGAAGCTCAACAAGGCAAGGCACTGTGGTAACACAAACATACATTAATTGCGGGAAAGAAAACAAACCACAATATACATAAAGACAGTTTCTCATATCCCTTTAGTCACCGGGGGCTTTTTGCAGGGACAACCAATTCCAGCTGTTCCAGGTCTCCAATGAAGCCCACTTGCTACTCTTTCTTTCCCCTCTTTTCTAACCCGCTTAGATGTGGCCTCCTAACAAAAGTGTCACCTGGCACTCATGCTGAGTCCAGTTCTAGTGCTGGCACCTGATACCCTTTTACTAGGTAGCCTGAAGTCTAGGAGGAACTGATCCTGCAGCCACTTGGATGGTACCTTGTTGCCAATATGCTCTAAGGTAAGATAAGGTTACCTGACAACCCCATTCTCTTCTCCTTGAGGGGCTTCTACATGATGGCATTATAGGGAGGAAGCCTTGGCATCAGAGAATGAAGACTGGGGTTCCTCCATGGGGCAGAGGATGGGTGCATTCTAGGGTTGCCAATCCCCAGTTGGGGGCAGAGGATCCCCTGGTTTGGAGACCCTCCCCCTACTTCAGGATTATCAGAAAGCGAGGTGGGGGATGTCCACTGGGTGTTCCATTATACCCTATGGAAACCAGTCCCCATAGGGTATAATGGAGAATTGATCAATGAATATCTGGGGTTCTTGGGGGGGGCTGTTTTTGAGGTAGAGACACCAAAGTTTCACCATATCATAGGGTGCCTCTCTTCAAACCCCCCCAAGTTTCAAAAAGATTGGACCAGGGGGTTCAATTCTATGAACACCCCAAAAGGTCCCCCTATCCTCCATTATTTCCAATGGAGGGAAGATGTTTAGGAGGAACACAGTCCCTTTAAATGTGACATCCAGAACTTCCTTTGGAGTTTAATTGTGATGGCACATCCTGGCTCCTGGCTCCGTCCCCAAAGTCTCCTGGCTTCAACCCCGAAGTCCCCAGATATTTTTTGAGTCGGAACTGGCCACCCTAGCGCATCCCTTTATCTCATTCACATTCCACCCTACCTCCAAGGAGCTCACAGAGGTATTCATAACCTGCTCTGTTCTATTCTCACAACTTCCTTGTTAGGGAGGATTTTCCGAGAGGCAATGACTTCTCCATTTCATCCTCACAACAACCCTGTGAGGCAGATTAGACCGAGAGTGTGTGATTGGCCCAAGTCAGCCAGTGAGCTTCCATGGCAGAGTGGGGATTCGAACCTGGGTCTCCCAGATCCTGGGCAGACAGTCTGACTATGACACCAGACTGGGTCTCCCACCTCTGCAGCTTTGGAGGCAGATTTCTGCCTCATCCTCCCTGTCATCAGATTCCTCCTCTGCTAATGATGGGTCAGGTTCCTGGGTCAGGGAATGTCCAGGTTGTTAAACCTCTAATCCAGCTTCTTTAGGAATTTGAGATAGAATCACAGAATCTCAGAGTGGGAAGGCGCCATACAGGGCATCTAGTCCAACCCCCTGCTCAAGGCAGGATCAGCCTAGAGCATCCCTGACAAATGTTTGTCCAGCCACTGATTAAAACCTGCCAGTGAGGAGGAGCTCACCGCCTCCCTAGGCAGCCAGTTCCACTGTTGCACAACTCATACTGTCAAAAAGCTTTTCCTAAGATCCAGCCGGTACCTTCCCGCCCTTAATTTAAACTCATTATTTTGAGTCCTCTCCTCTGCTGCCAACAGGAACAGTTTCCTGTCCTTAATTAAGTGACAGCCCTTCAAATACTTCAAGAGAGCAATCATGTCTCCTCTCAACCTCCTCTTCTCCAGACTGAACATTCCCAAGCCCCTCAACCTTTCCTCACAGGGCTTGGTCTCCAGGCCCCCAATCATCCTTGTCACTCTCCTCTGCACCTGCTCCATTCTGTCCACATCCTTTTTGAAGTGAGGCCTCCAGAACTGCACACAAGACTCCTGGTGTGGCCTGACCAATGCAGTGTACAGCGGGACTATCACATCGTGTGATATGAATGTTCAGCGACGGGCCTCTGGCTTGATACGAACTTGCCGATCCCTACAAATATACAAGAAGAGCAGATCCCCCCCATCATCTCCCAGATAACAACTTCTCCTTATTATTTTGCAAGCATGCCAAAAACAATTAGGAGTGTGTGTGTGTTTTTTCCCAAAAGCGACAAGGGAAAAAAAAGAAGAAGAGCTGCAAGAAATCAGAGTCCATATTTAATCTGAAGTCTTCAAAAGTTTCTTGGAAAGCTTAATTAAATGGTAATTCATCTGTGCATTGGCACTGTCTTGTAAAGCCTGATAATGCCGGAGTCTTAATTAAAAACTAATGCAGCTTTTAGTTTTTTTTATTCTGCTAGTTCAAGAGGAAAGGGGAAAAAAAATCACCAGGCAGGGCTGCCAATTGAGCTGAGAGATCTCTCAATGCTGCATTGATTTCCCCCTCTTTAAATGCAGAGTGTCAGTTCAGGTAATCATATTAAAAGGTATTCCATATTTATTTATACGCTCTTATGGACAAATTGCAAATGGTGGTGCCGGAGGATTTGGAGATGTCAGTAAATATTCAACATGAAAAGGAGGCATTGGGGGAATGTTCCTCTCTGAATTAACTCTCGGTTTGTGACTGGTGGTGTAAGAACAAAAATGAGGTTGTACGCCAAAAAAAAAAAAAGGTGCAGAGAAAGCACCAGAAATCCATCTCTCGGTTTTAATGGGAAAAGGGCAGGGGTCTTCTTTTTATGCTAAGATACTGCATAACAGAGGAGCTGCGGTGGCTCAAGTGGTTAAGACACTGAACTGCAGGCTGTGGAAGGTCAGTAGTTCAGCGGTTCAAGACCCGGGTGCCGCAAGACGGGGTGAGCTCCTGTCTCTAGTTCCAGCTCCTGCCAACCTAGCAGTTCGAAAGCAAGAAATTGCAAGTAGATAAATAGGGACCACTTCGGTGGGAAGGTAACAGAGTTCCGTGCGCCTTGGCGTTTAGTCATGCTGGCCACATGACCACGGAAACGTCTTCGGCCAGCGCTGGCTCTTCGACTCTGAAACGGAGATGAGCACCGCAAACCTAGAGTCGGATTCAACTGGCTTTCGAGCAAGGGAACCTTTACCTTTACTGCACAACATGCAGGGGTGCAAAATTCCAGTTGCCTGGTTTCTTTATTTTTTATTTAATTTTCGTTTTTTAGACCTCTCACCCCCGAAGGGCTCTGAGCGGTTTACAGAGTACAATTTACACTGCTAACTAGGGCCACACACAGTATTGGGGAGGGGAATGCCTACCAGGCACCCTACCGGCTGGCTGTTCTTCAGCGGCTCTTTCTCCTCTGCTTCTGCGTGGTGGCTTTGGCTTGCCTCTGTAGTGGCTCCTGCTGGGGTGGTTCCATTGTCTGCGGCTATGTGACGGTCATTGCACCGGCCTCTGTCCTGGTTGGCTCCGGCCAAGCCCACGCCGTCACGTTGCCACACCTTTCGGACCAATCCCCGCTCACCTGCTCGATGTTTCACCACCATCCTCTGCTGGATTGCCGGGTTGCTCCGCCGTCGCCGCCACTCCTTCCTGTCGCCGTTCCGAAGGCGGGTGACCCCTGCACCTAAGGCAGGTACCCATTTATCTACTTGCAAGCTTTTGAAATGCTGGGTGGGCGGGACTGGCCATTGGCACTCGGGATACCTTTTTCCAATGATGGGGGGGCAATTCTCGAAGCTGTGAAGCCTTGATCTCCAGTCCTTTTCAGCCGGTGGGCACCCTTTGGAATGCTGAGAGGGGGTGGTGAGCATCACCCCAAAATGGCTGCCTCAGGAGGTGGAGCCAAACTCAAAATGGCCACCTCAGGAGGTAGAGCCAAATGGAGTACCTCCCTTCTCACATTTCCTGCGAAGAAGGAAATCTTGATGTGGGGTGGGTGAACCATTGCTCCCTCTAAGCTGTGGAGTCCTGTGAGCAAACATTCCACTTTGTGAGCTACTGGCATTAAAGTTGTGAGTGAGCAATTTGGCTGCTGCATAAATTAGTTTGCTCTGGAGCCTTCCTTCCTGAGCCAAGACAAAAATGTGTGAGCCAGAGGCTAAAAAAAACTGTGAGCCAGCTCACACTAGCTCAGCTTAGAGGGAACCCTGGATGGAACTACATGCAGACAAAGGCAGGGATCCCTGACATGGTGCCTGCCGATATCTTTCATGGCACCTGCCAAGTGTCTTTAGAAAGTGGGTGGGTCTGGATGGGGCTCCTGCCCAGAAGGGCTTCTGATTGGACAGTGAAGATCTGATAGGCTGTGCAGATTAAAATAACATTGTTTCGAGGGCAGCTGCCACCACAGTGTTGGTTTTATTGCCTCCCCTGCTTCCCCCCATGTATAGGTAGGTAGGTTGATATCTATCTGTCTGTCTGTCTACCTATCTACCTACCTACCAACCACCACGGTACCACCTTTTGTGCTCTAGGATAAAAATGTATTAGACAGATAGAAACTACAGCTGCCAGACATGGGGAGACATACCCAGTATACATAATTACACTTTTTGCCTCTTGCATTTGGGCGTCCTCTGTGTGCGTGTGGCTCCACCTCCTGTGGTGGCCATGTTTTGGTTACGCCCACCACCCTGTGTCAGAATTCCAAAGGTGACCACAGGCTCAAAAAGGTTGGGGATCCTTGGACTAAAGAAAGCCCAGATGCTTCTCAGCCCCCCCCCCCCCGGGGGGAAACACATTCATTTGAATGAGGGCAGCCAATAAAAAAACCCTCCCTTACAGTGGCCACATCCACTTTCAGAGAAGCTTGGAAGGCACCAAGGGAAGTCCTGGCAAGTGCCATGGCGCCCGTGGGCACCACATTGGGGAACCCGGCAGTAAAAGCAGCAAAGAGTCAGTGTGCCTAGAGTGCTGAACTAGGATCGGGATGACTCGGGTTCACATTTCTCCGCTCTGCTATGATGCTTGCTAGATGACCTCTTTTAGTTTAACCTACCTCACAGGGTGGTTGTGAATATAAAATGAGGTTTGGAGGACCAAGTATGGTTGGGGGGTTGGAAGGATGGGATAAAAGAGCACTAGGTAGATAAAGAAGAATGGGTGAAAGCAGGCACAGAGAGCCTTTCTCCCACTGGAAATCAGTACAACTTCCACTGTATGGAGCATGAACAATCTCACCTCTCCATGTTCGGCAGCTGTAGTTTGTCTCTGTCCAATATATTTTTGTCCTAGACAGGGCTTCTTTTGTAGAAAAAGCCCAGCAGGAACTCATTAGCATAATAGGCCACACCCAACAGCAGTAACTCATTAGCATATTAGGTCACACCCCCGACAGCGCATCTCATTAGCATGCTAGGCCACACACCCCAGTTTGGTGTAGTGGTTAAGTGTGTGGACTCTAACCTGGGAGAACCGGGTTTGATTCCCCACTCCTCCACTTGTACCTGCTGATGTGAACTTGGGTCAGTCACAAGATCTGGCACAGCTGTCCTTGAAAAAGAGCAGTTTGTGTCAGAGTTCTCTCAGCCCCACCTACCTCACAGGGTGTCTGTTGTGGGGAGGGGAAGGGAAAGGAGTTTGTAAGCCACTCTGAGACTCCAAGTGAAGGGCGGGGTATAAATCCAATCTCTTCTTCTTCTTCTTCTTCTCCTTCTTCTTCTTCCTTCCTCCTCCTCCTCCTCCTCCTTCTTCTTCCTTCCTCCTCCTCCTCCTCCTTCTTCTTCCCTCCTCCTCCTTCTTCTTCTTCCTTCCTCCTCCTTCTTCTCCTTCTTCCTTCTTCCTTCTTCCTTCTTCCTTCTTCCTTCTTCCTTCTTCCTTCTTCCTTCTTCCTCCTCCTCCTCCTCCTCCTCCTCCCCCCTTGGCTTGCCTGGGCAAGCTGGCCCTTGGACAGGCTGGGGAAGGCATGGGGAGGCATTTAAATGCCTCTCCGATCCTTCCAGGGCCCCCCTGGCCCGCCCACCTTGGAGTCGTGGGGGGAGGAACGCTTTCCAGGCCTTCCCTCTGTAGCCATGCATGCAGAGGTTTTGGCTGTAGTGGGCGTAGCCAGCTCTGAAGCCAGCCAGAACTCCATTCCTGCCCAAAAATAGACCTGGTCCTAGAGCACACAGGTGGTCCCATGGTTTCATTCACTTCCAATTCATCCCCACCACAACCCTGTGAGGTTGGTAAGGCTAAAAGAGAGGAGGTCGATCAGTGAGTTCTGTGGCAGACTGTGAACCTGGGTCTCCAAAGTCCCACTTCAGCACAATAACCACCTCTGGCTTTCTTGTTGTTTTTGAAAGTTCGACTGCTTACAGTTTGGTTTTGGCACTGTCTTCTGACACGGCCCCATGCAGAGTAAATTACAGTAGTCAATCCCAAGGGCTGAGCCTTCTCTTCCAGTCAGCGCCAACCGAATAACTTTCCTCTGACTTTTGCTGGGTTGCTTCCAGTCTCCTCTTGGTTCCAGACAGTGATTTAAAAACCTCTTTAATGCTCATTAGTTTAATGACACAATGGATTAAAGCACAATTAGGGGAAAAAATCTCTTCATTATATCCATATAAAAAGGGGGACAAAGAAGATACTAAAATCTCCTTGCATCCTTCTGGCAAACAACGATTATAATACCCTCTGCTCAGGTTAAGTGGGAACTGATCAGGGAACAATGATTTCTTCCTCGGCTTGAGCAAAGCTTGGGGAGGGGCCGTGGCTCAGTGGGAGAACATTTGCTTGGCATGCAGAAGGTCCCGGGTTCAATCCTCTGCATCTCCAGTTGAAAGGACCAGGCAGTAGGTGATGGAAAAGACCTCCACCTGAGACCCCAGTAGGCCCCGACTGTCTGAGTGGACAATACTGACCTTGATGGAACAAGGGTCCGATTCAGTATAAGGCAGTTTCTTTTGCATTTATGTGGATGCACTGCTCCCTAGTGGGGAAATGACAGTTCTTAAGAACATAAGAAAAGCCAATGTTGGATCAGGCCAATGACCCATCCAGTCCAACACTCTGTCACACAGTGGCAAAAAATACCAGGTGCCATCAGGAGGTCCAGCAGTGGGGCCAGGACACTAGAAGCCCTCCCACTGTTGCCCCCCCCCCCAAGTACCAAGAATACAGAACACCACTTGCCCCAGCCTGAGAATTCCTATCTATACCTTGTGGCTAATAGCCACTGATGGACTTCTGCTCGATATACTTATCTAATTCCCTGTTGAAGCTGTCCATGCTTGTAGTGCTACCATCTCCTATGGCAGTGAATTCCATGTGTTGACCACTCTTTCGGTGAAGAAGTACTTCCTTTTATCTATTCTAACCCAACTGCTCAGCAATTTCATTGAGTGCCCATGAGTTCTTGTATTGTGAGAAAGGGAGAAAAGTACTTCTTTCTCTACCTGCTCTATCCCATGCATAATCTTGTAAATATTGATCATGTCACCCCTCAGTCATTGTTTCTCCAAGCTAAAGAGCCCCAAGTGCTTTAACCTTTCTCCACAGAGAAAGGGTTCCAACCCTTTTATCATTCTAGTTTGCCCTTTACTGCACTTTTTCCAGTGCTATAATATCCTTTCTAAGGTATGGTGACTAGAATTATACACATGGGCATTATGATACTGGCTGATTTGTTTTCAACTTATATTTATAGTTAGGATTTTTGGCTCCAATGTGCATCACTTTGCACTTGGCCACATTGAACCCCATTTGTCACGTTGATGCCTACTCGCCCATCCTTGATAGATCCCTTTGGAGTGCCTCACAATCCTCCCTGGTTTTCACCACCCTGACCAACTTTATATCATCCGCAAATGTAGCCACTTCACTGCTTACTCCCAGCTCCAAATCATTAATGAACAAGTTAAAAAGCACTGGACCAAGTACTGATCCCTGCGGTACCCCAGTGCTTACAACCCTCCACTCAGAGAATTGCTCATTTATACTCACTCTCTGTTGTCTATTAATTAGCCAGTTTCTGATCCATAAAAGGACTTGTCCTTTTATCCCATGATTTTTGAGCTGACTTAAGAGCCTTTGATGAGGAACTTTATCAAAAGCTTTCTGGAAGTCAAGGTAAACAATATATATTGGGTCCCCCTTGTCCACATGTTTGTTCAATGTGCTTACTAATTCTTTCCTTAATAACAGTTTCCACCAACTTACCTGGTATCAACGTCAGACTGACTGGCCTGTAATTTCTTGGATCTCCTCTGGAACCCTTTTTAAAGATGGGAGTGACATTAGCTACCTTCCAGTCCTCAGAAATGGAGGCTGATTTTAAGGAAAGATTACACATTTTTATAAGGAGATGGACAAGTTCACATTTGAGTTCTTTCAGAACTCTTGGATATATGCCATCCGGGCCTGGTGATTTATCAGTTTTTAAGTTGTCTCTCAGTTGTAGGACCTCCTCTCTTATCACCTCAATCTGACTCAGGTCTTTCAACACCCCTGCTGAAATCGGTGGTTCTGGATTGGGCAAGCAGTTCTCATCTTCCACAGTGAAGACCGAGGCAAAAAATGCATTCAGCTTCTCAGTTATTTCCCTATCATCCTTCACTACTCCTTTTACTCCTTGGTCATACAAGGGCCCCACTGCCTCCCTGGTTGGTTTCCTGCTTCTAATGTATTTGAAGAAAGTTTTATTGTTGGTCTTTATGTTTTTCGCTATATGCTCCTCATATTCCCTTTATATATGCTATATGCTCCTCATATTCCCAAACTTTGTTTGTTAACCATGCAGGCCTTTTTCTATACCTGTTTGTGCCTTTCCTAACTTGCGGTATATATTTTTTCTGAGCTTCTAGGATTATAGTTTTAAATAGTCTCCAAGTTTCCCCAGTGGTTTCGACCCTTTCTACTTTTCCTTACAGTTTCCTCCTCACATGTCCCCTCATTTCAGAGAAGTTACCCCTTTTCATCTCCTGTTGGCTTTCCCCCAAGATTCAGTTTAAAAGCTGCTCTCCCACCTTTTTGATTTTAAGTGCCAGCAGCCTGGTTCCTATGGCAAGGTGCAGCCTTAAATAGAAACCTCACCCAGAAGAGGGCAGGGCCAGCAGCTATTCAAATCACACCCAGGCAATCCAATTACAGTCAAACAATCACCCTTTCTCAAGCAGCCAGGATTCTGCAGTGATTTAAAACTCACCCACACACTCCCACAGTCCTACCACACAGTACCCTCAGCTAAATCTCCTCAGCTGAAAACAAATTAAAAACACTCACCCCTCTAGTAGCTTTGTCTCCTGTTGCTTCTCAGAGCTCAGCTGGGTCAGGAATATTGCTGCTGTTTATGCTCTGCTCCCCATTTCTCCAGGCAGCTCGTGGTACCCCCATGGGACTTCTGTAAGGGGGGGTCTAGGTGTTCGAGATCCTCAGCAAGGCTGACTGATGGGCCACTGGGTAACTCTGCAGAGTGGCTCTCCATAAAGGGCAGGTGCAAAGTGGGCATGTTTGCAGCAAGCACCACCTCCACTTCTAGCTGCTGTTGTTCTCTGTCACTGATTTGTTGGGGAAATGTGCCATCAGCACCAGTGCTTAAGAGAAGCACCCATCTGTCCATTCATTTTTGTCAGGGTGGTGAGGAGGAGGGGTACCCTCTGGCAGCCAGGGACAGACTGGGAGGCAATGTTATTTATTCATTTATACCCCATTTTTCTCCCCAACAGGAGGAGAGGAGAAGGAGATTGGCTTTATAGTTCACCCTTCACTACCCAAAGGAGTCTCAGAGCGGCTTATAATCTCCTTTCCCTTCCCCTCCCTACAAAAGACACAACAGGTAGGTGGGGCTGAGAGAGCTCTTTTAAAGAGTGCTCTTAAGAGAACAGCCCTGACAGAACTTATGATTGACCCAAGGTCACACCAGCATCTTCATGTGGAGGAGTGGGGAATCAAACCCGGTTCTCCCAGGTTAGAGTCTGCACTCCTAACTACTACGCCAAACTGGCTCCTAACCACTACACCAAATGGGAAACCAAAGCATCAGTCTCTTCTCCTCAGTACAGGTTGGGCTGAGTGAGATTGTGACTGAACCAGCAAGCCTCCATGACACAAGTGGGAATCTGAACCTGGGTCTCTTGGACACTCTTAACCACCACATCACACTCGCCCAGGAAAGTCCACCCCTTGGCAGAGGAGAGAAGGGAAGAAATAGGTTTGCTGTAGTGCCTACCTGCCTTGTGCAGGGTGGGGGCTACTGGCCTGTGCACAGGGCTGGGGCAGTCCCAGCAGGAGTGCACCCCCCCCCCCAATCATCCCACCGGAACTTTTCCTAGAAGTTCAGAGTGACTATATGGACTGGTATTCGACTTAGGCATTTTATTCAATATAGAAAAATTGCATTGCTGTAAAATTCTTTGGTGTCATTATTGTCAAAGATTTTTATAGGGTCTAAGTCAGTGTTCCCTCTAAGCTGAGTTAGTGTAAGCTAGTTCACAATTTTTTAGCCTCCGGCTCACACATTTTTGTCTTAGCTCAGGAAGGAGGGCTCCAGAGCAAACTGATCTATGCAGCAGCCAAGTTGCTCGCTCACAACTTTAATGCCAGTAGCTCACAAAGTAGAATTTCTGCTCGCAAGACTCCACATCTTAGAGGGAGCATTGGTCTAAGTGATAGAAGAGATTTGCATAGGAGATTTACATAAAACAAGTTCTTAATAGCTATATCACAGTTGTTTGTATTGGTTGATCAGTTTCTCCTGCAATCCCTCGTAATTTGTAACCTCCAGATGGTGGCTGGAAATCTCCTGAGATTACAACTGATCTCCAAATGACAGAGATCAGTTTATCTGGAGAAAATGTCCACTTTGGAAGGTGGACTCTATGGCAGGGGTGGCCAAACTTGCTTAAGTTAGCAGCCACACAGAATAAACGTCAGATGTTTGAGAGCCGCAAGACATGAGCAGATATCACACACACATTTTTATTGGAAAATACGCAAATTTGCTTTTTATTAACATTAAATTAGACTATGTGAAAGAGCCACATGCGGCTCCCAAACTGCAGTTTGGCCACCCCTGCTCTATGGCATTATATCCCACTTGATGCCCCTCCCCTCCTCAAACCCCACACTTCTCAGGCCCCACCCCCCAAAATCTCCAGTGACCATATTTCCCAACCCGGAGCTGGCAACCCTGGGAACATGGCACCAGGCCACAGCCAACCCCATCGCCATTGGAGGGCTGGCCTTTCCTGACACAGAGTGGCCAGCCAGTCTGCTAGGGGTTGGGACCTCTCTATGCCCTTCCGCCTTTGGTGCCCTAGGTGACGGCCTAGGTGTGGGGGTTGTACGGGATAGCCCTGCTCTCGAAGATGAAGCAAGCACCAAGGTAAAACTGCTGCACTGTCATTTCCCCAGAGGCAGCATGTTTAGCAATTCTGCATGCCAATGTCACAATTAAAAAACCCGACTGTGCCTGGCATCCCTGCCTTGACATGAAAGGCACCAAGGATGGCTGCTCCAAGCAGCACATAATTTGGTTTAGAAATTGCCAAGTTTAAATTATTAACAAACAGACAAGCACAGCAGGAAAATGGAAGGGGAAGTTGTCCCCCCCCCTTCCTCTAATGAAATATACTTATTGCCAGTTCTGCTCTTGAAGTTGTCATCATGGAATAGGAAAGATTCTCTGATGTTACTCACGCTAGGAATGAACAATAGCATGGTTCCCCTCCTCCCCCTAAAGATGGCTTTGTTTCTAGATTTGATGTTTCAGTAATAATTGGAAATGGTCTAAGTTGAAGGGCAATTTTGTTTCTGCTTTTTTTTGCTAAGCTCAACTCATCTAAACATGAAATGTAGGGAAAATATGGCAAGCAATTTGCTTCAGTTCAAGCACGCTGGGACAACAGCGAGCCTAAAAGTAGCTACTCGCTCATAGTTATTAGGTGTTTTTCTCAGATTCTAATATGCTTATCAACAGAAGTATGACTGCTAATGGCTGGTAGTTAGGCCTGGTTCTGACATCTCAATTGCATTACACTTGTGGCAATGAAGCCTCTGACGCTAATTATCTGAGCTGTTACAGAATGCCCATAAATGTTGCAATTGCTCCCCAAAGAAGGCTGTTGGGAACAAAAATGTTCATAGTCCAGCTTCTGTGAGAACAGAGAGTTGTCAGTGTGGCTGGTATCGGGACCTGAGATGGATTCCACCCCATTTTACCGGGGTGATTTATTTATTTATTTTTTTAAAAAAGTTTTAATTGGAATATAGTTGTAGCCAGAGGTCATTTGGGGGGGGATCACGGGGGATCGCAGTTCCCCTGGGTGAGGTACGGGGGGTGGGGCACATGACGAAGCCCCGCCCCCTGCTTTTGGCCACCCCGCTTCCGGCCCTCATTCAGCCAGGAGGAGGCAGGAGAAGAGGGAGGGTAAGTTGCTTCCTCCCTGCCTCTCTCCACCCCTGCCTGCCTGGGGCCAGGGAGGGCCTTCGCAGGGCTTCCTTGCACTCCTGCCGGCCTTGCAGGTCCACTGCCAGGCCCCTCATGGGGCTCGGCAGTGGAGCTGCAAGGCCAGCAGCGACGGCCGGGACCGTTGGGGGCGGGGTGTCTGGCCTTATGACACACTTCCGGTGATGTCAGGGGGTGTGGCCTTATGACACACTTCCAGTGATGTCAGGGGGTGTGGCATATGCTAATGAACTAATGAGTTCCCCTAGCTCTTTTTCTACAAAACGACCCCTGGTTGTAGCTTTAAAAACAACAACAACAACCTTGTACGCTGATTTGCCTGACCTGGATAGCCTAGGCTAGCCTAATCTTCTCAGATTTCGAAAGCTAATCAGGGTTGGCCCGGGGTAGTATTTGGATGGGAGACCACATAGGAAGTCCAGGGTCGTGATATAGAAGAAGGCAATGGCAAACCACCTGTGAACATCTCTTGCCTAGAAAACACGACAGCAGTGGTGTAGCTAGCTTATTTGATGCCCAGAGTGGATAATTTTTTAAAAAACCCTCCTCTATTCTTATGGCCACCCCGTAGGGGTTTCGAGGAAAGAGATGTTCGGAGCTGGTTTTCCATTTCCTGCCTCTGCATCGGCCCTGATTAGCTTCTGAGATCTGATGGGATCAAGCGAGGCTGGGGGTATCCAAGTCAGGGCCCCTCCTGTGTATGACAAAATTATTTTCAGTAATAATTATGAAATAATAAGAATGGTGGTGGTGGTGGTGGTGGTGGTGGTAACAGCCAGAAAATAGATTCAGGTGGGTAGCCGACCATGTTGGTCTGAAGCAACAGAAAAAAGTTTGGTCTTAAAGTTGCCGCTGGACCCAAGCTTTGTTTCAATGGCCAGAAAAGAAACACAGACACACACACACACACACACATATATATAAAGATTCAAATTCCATCCTGCGATTCCACCATGAGAGCCAGCATGGTGTAGTCAAGTGTGCAAGGTTTGCGTCATTACAGCTGCCAACCTCTAGGGCAGGGGTGTCAAACTCATTTGTTACAAGGGCCGGATCTGACATAAATGTCTCTTTGTTGGGCCAGGACATGTGTGCCATAAAACATAATGCCAAGTACAGGAGATAGAAACTTTAGAAAGGACAGCAGCTGGTAAGCTCCAAGTTGGTGTACCTTCACTGCAAGGTCCCTGGGGTGGGAGGGGGGTCCAGAGGAAAACCCACATAGGTGGACTGGAGAGCCAGCAGTGCAGCTCTGGGCAGAGGCTTCCATGATGCTTGACTGCTTCAGACAAGGTTCCTCTGCTGTGCTGAAGCCACAATGGAGTGGCTCTGCCCACTCCCCCCCAGCACTTCCTCCCTTGCATCAGTTGCTCGTGGGCCGCATAAGAGCCCTGGACAGGCTGGATCCGGCCCCCGGGCCTTATGTTTGACAGCCCTTGCTCTAGGGGGTACTGGAGGTCTCCTCCTGAGATTACAACCAACCTCCAGGCGTCAGAGATCAGTTCACACAGAGAAAATGGCAACCTTGGAAGGTGGACTCTATGGCATTATACCCCATCGAAGACCCTCCCCTCCCCAAAGCCCGCCCTCCTCAAGCTCCACCCCCTCCAAATGTACAGGCATTTCCCAACCCAGAGCTGGCAACCCCTGTGCCTCATAAATAAACAGATGCCAAACTGCTCCAACAGATGGATGCAGCTCACCTTCATCTTCGAGATGACAACATCACACTCCACTCCGGCATTCTTATGCCTTTTCTTGTGTGGCCTGTCCCACGATTCCCCCTCACCTGGGTATCCGGGGAGGCTTTTCATCCACATCACAGTGGAGAACGCAGCCCCCTGAGTAGTTTTTTTCTGCAGATCACCTTTCTCCCGTCTAGATTTCCCCCCCTTTCCCCCCTTCCCCCATAGGACGGCTTTGCAACAATAAGGACAGCCAAGTGGCAGCTCTCCTAGCCTGCTGGATGGATGCTTCTTCAAAGTCAGCCCTGCAGGATACAGCTTTTGTAGAGAAATGGGGAAAGGCTTCCGCACCGGGTGGGGAGACTCGCCTCCAGTCTGTGCCATCTGCATTTTGATAGGCCATTATCTGCTAGAAGGGAAAAGGGGAGCTTTGAACCAATATTGCTAAATTTATCTGGTTCTTTTTTTGTGCTTTTTTTTCCCTCTTCATTTTTATTCTCTCATTTTCTCTCCCACACACAAACAATTCTGTCTTCTCTTGGCTTCTGTTACCCCCCCATCCTTTGTTAGATATATGTCTATTTCACAGTGATGTACATAATGATCCCCTGGAATTACAGCTTGTCTCCAGACTAAAACAGATCAGTTCCCCTGGAGAAAATGGCTGCTTTGGAGGGTGGACTCCATGGCATTGTAACTCACTGAGGTCCCTGTCCTCCCCAGGCTCCATCCCCAAATCTCCAGGAGTTTTCGAACCTGGAGCTGGCAACCCTATGGCCCCACCACCCACCCCCAGTGACCAGGGGAGACCCGGCAACCTTAGATAAACATAAAAGGAGAAGTGAATTTCTAGGACAGGAATATCGACCAGTTCCATTCTCCTGAACTAGCTTGCAAACCTCTGGATTTGTATTCTCCTCGTTGGATCTTTGTTCATCATTCCTAGTTAAGGATAAGAACATAAGAACATAAGAGATGCCAATGTTGGATCAGGCCAAAGGCCCATCTAGTCCAACACTCTGTCACACAGTGGCCAAAAAGACCAGGTGCCATCAGGAGATCCACCAGTGGGGCCAGAACATTAGAAGCCCTCCCACTGTTGACCCCCCCAAGCACCAAGAAGACAGAGCATCACTTGCCCCAGAGCCCCTATCTATACCTTGTGGCTAATAGCCACTGATGGACCTCTGCTCCATGATACCAATGGATTTAGTGTTTTTTTATTCCTGTCTTCAAGTCGCAAGCAACTTATGGTGACTCTACAGGGTTTTCAAGGCAAGAGATGTTCAGGGGGTTTACCACTGATTGCCCCTAACAACCCTGGACTTCCTTGGAGATCTCCCATCCAAATACTGGCCAGGGCTGACCCTGCTTAGCTTCTAAGACCTGTCAAGATCTGGTTATCCTGGTCAGGTTTTTAGGGAGCTAAAAAGGACTAAGTAAATACTTATCACAGTTGTCTAACAGTTAGCATTTATTTATTTATTTATCGCATTTATACCCCGCCCTCCCCAATGGGCTCAGGGCGGCTAACAAGGGCAAGGTAAACCATGCCATAATTAAAACATAATATACATAGTAGATTAAAACATAATAATACAATTTAAAAACATCCAATACTTAAAAACAACGGTGCTCAAACTTTTTTTTTAAAATATTTTATTTTGGTTTTTAAGTCATATACAAATCACACAATAAGTATAATAGTTGTTACATCATTTTGGAGCAATTTATCTGTAAGTTTCTAACCACCTGTCTAATTTCTGCCATCTGCTCTTAAACACAGTATCTGTTTTTCCTGCAAGTAACATATTTACTTTATCCATTTCCTTTAAGTCTAAAATTTTTATAATTAATTCTTCTCTACTTGGCAATTTATCTGACTTCCAGCATTTGGCTACAGCTATCCTAGCAGTCGTGAGAATGTATAATATCAGACGTGCATCATTGTATTTTATCCTTTCTGGCAAGATATTTAACAGGTAAGTTTCTGGTTTCAACGGAAGATTAACTTCTAGTATTTCTAGAATGATTTGTCTTATATTTTTCCAGAATTTTACTACTTTTTCACATCTCCACCAAATGTGAAAGAAAGAGCCAACATTGCGCTCGCATCTCCAACAATTTCCGGATACGTTCTTGTAGCATTTTAGTGCTTTGTCCGGGGTCCAATGCCATCTGTGGAACATTTTAAAGATATTTTCTTTGTAAGTTGTGGCTCTTAGTATCTTCATCGAGTTCCACATTTTTGACCATTTCGGCTCTGCTATGTTATTTCCTATATCTTTCTCCCACACCTTCATACAGGGTTTTATTTTTTCTGTTTGTGACTCATCATTTATGAAGAAGTTATATATTTTTTGTATTAACTTATTTGCAGATGGTAGCCAAATTTTATCCAAATTTGTATTTGCTGTGGCAAAACCTTTTGTCTTATCTTTCACCAATCTTGATTTTAATTGTAGTTTCTCCCAGGCTGATAAATTAATATTCAATGCCTGTAAAGCTTCAAAATCTTTCAATTCGTTATCTTTTGTGAGAAGTATTTCATAGCAGGCGGTCTTGTTGTCCGTCATTAGGTTTGGCAATATGAAGGCTTCTAAAGGGGACACCCATCTCGGTATTTTATCGTAGAATTTCTTTTTTATTGGTCTCCAGGTCCTTGATAAAGAGTCTCTTAGGGTGTGCCTGAGGAAATGTTTTTGTTTTTCCTTTTCATCATACCACACATAGGTATGCCAACCCATGTGTAGGTCAAAGCCCTCCAATTTTAATGTTCTTCTGTCTTCTAGTAATACCCAATCACGTATCCAACACATTGCTGCTGCTCTGTAATAAAGCTTCCAGTTTGGTACCCCTAAA
>NW_015166445.1:453103-468972 GCF_001447785.1 Gekko japonicus | reverse complement strand
TTGGAGCTTATTTATCTCTTCTTTGGAGCAGTTTTTTGTTAAGATTTTGGTTTTCTTCACATTGATCTTTAGACCCGCCAGACTACCATATTCCTGAATTTGGAGCATTAGATTTGTTATTGATGTTAAAGGATCTTCCAGGATGAACACTAGATCATCGGCAAATGCTTGGAGTTTATATTGTTCCCCTCTTATCTTAAGCCCTCTGATGTTAGTATTTTCTCTGACCATATCGTTTAATGATTCAATACCAAAAATGAAGAGTAAAGGCGAGAGTGGACAGCCCTGTCTGGTTCCTTTCTGAATTGCTATGTTTTGCGATGGGTCACCATTTACGATTATTTTTGCCCATTGTTCTTTATAGATAGCTGAAATCATCTTTGCAAAGTTCTTCCCGCAATCCCAGGCTTCTAGTTTAAACTTCAGAAAGGACCAGTTCACGTTATCGAAGGCTTTTTCCGCGTCTAGGAATATTAATGCCAGCTGTTTACCTGGGTTATATTCGTAATATTCAAGCACGTTTATAATGGTTCTCACGTTGTTTTTTATTTGTCTCTTGGGAAGAAAACCAGATTGGTCCCGGTGTATAACTTGAGACATCACTATTTTAAACCTCGCCGCCAAGATTGATGCGAAGATCTTATAATCCACATTCAGGAGCGAAATGGGTCTATAATTTTTTATCTCATCTTTTTCTGTGCTCGGTTTATGAATTAAGGATATGGTAGCTTCGTTCCATGACTTAGGCGTTTTCCCGGTAATCGTTATCTCCTCAAGTAGTTTTTTGAATAGCGGTGATATTTCATCTTCGAGATTTTGTAGTATTTCCGCCGGAATACCATCAGGTCCCGGTGCTTTCCTTTTTTTTTGTTTTTTAAATGCTTCCGTTATTTCACATGTCGTAATTGGGTCGTTTAAGGTCTTTTTCTGATCTACGAAAAATTTTTCTTATTATGTTTTGCGAAGAAAGTTTCCAGATCTTGTTCGTTAGTCGGTACCATTTTATAAAGTTCTCTGTAGAAGGATTCTACAATAGATTTTAATTCTTGGTTTTTATATTTTCGCTCTTGTTTGTCATCTTTTAAGGCGGCAATTTCTCTTTTCTCTTTTTCTTTCCTCAGTTTATATGCTAGCCAACGCGTAGGTTTATTAGCGTTTTCAAAGTAATAGGCTTTTGCATATTCAATTTTATTTGCTATCTGTTGGGACAGTAACAGGTTTATTTGGTGTTGGAGTAGTTTGATTTTTATCATGGAGTCTCTTATATCTCCTTGATTTTTTGCTATGGCTTCTTCTTTTTTTAACTTTTCTGATAAAGATTTAAGGTTTTCTCTCTTTTTTCTTATCTTCCATATCTCTTGTGTGGTAAATAGACCCCTCAGATATGCCTTCATCGTATCCCATATTATAGCTATTGGCATATTTTCTGTTTGGTTAATTTTTATAAATTCTTTTATTTCTATCTTGATTTTGGATATAAATTTTTTGTCCCTTAGTAGTCCTGCATTAAGCCTCCATTTGGTAGCCTTTCTTCTTCCTTGTAGGGACATCCATAGTGGATTATGGTCAGCAAATGTATTTGGGAGAATTTCTATTTCATCGAGATCTTTTGCCAAATCTGAATTTATCCATAACATGTCTATTCTTGACCAGGATCCATGTCTATGCGAAAAAAAAGTATAGTCTTTTTTATAAGGATTTCTGGTCCTCCAAATATCGATCAGATTAAACTCGTCTGCCAGCTTGAGGAAACTAGTTGTCATTTCAGTACCTTCTTTCTTGGTTTTCTTTAATTTTTTCCTGTCTTGTTTCTTGTCTAGAACAGTATTAAAGTCTCCTACAATACAAATGTTCTCCGGATTCTCTTTTGTTATTATTGTTCTTAGTTCTTTAAAGAAGGCTTCTTGGTTTTGGTTAGGGGCGTAAATGTTAACAATCCATATTCCTATACCATTTCTTTTAATTTCTACAATGACTATTCTTCCGTCATTTGACTTGTATTTCAGTGATGGCTGTAACAGATTGTTTACATAAGTTACCACTCCCCTTTTCTTAACTTTATCAGCTCCAATAAATGCGGTTCCTAACTTTTTGTGGTCTAGATATTTGACGTGCTCTTCCTTTATGTGGGTTTCCTGGAGGCATGTTATGTCTGCATTCATGTTGGAAATTTGGTGAAAAAATTTTCTCCTCTTTTGAGGGTTGTTCATGCCGTTGACATTTACCGAAAGAAGGTTTAGTTTTTTACTTGCCATCTTTTTCCCCTTTTCTCCTCACTACTGTCTTTTTGACTTTCTCTTTCCTTTCTACGCCATCCTAAGTCATAACCTTCTTTTTCTAGGAAGTATTCTAATTTGAATACGGAATCGATCCTATATCTTTTTGTTTTGTAATTAAATAGTAGTCCTTCAGGAATTAACCACTGGTATTGAATTTCATTTTCATGGAGTAATTTCGTCAGTATACTGTAGATCTGTCGTTTCTCCCTTACACGCCACGGAGTGTCCTTTAATATCTTAATTTCTTGACCAGCTATTTCCAATTTTTGTGAATTGGCAGCGTGGAGTATTTGGTCTCTTCTATGTTTTTTGTTAAATTTAATGTGAACCTCTCTAGGTAGTTTGTGTTTTCTCGCATAATTTGAGTTTCTTCTGTATACTTCTTGAATGTCTGCTGCTAGTTCTTTTTCTTCTCCTATGTTAAGTTGTTTCGCTATGTTCTCTATCATTTCTTCTCTTAAGTTTTTGTTTATTTTGTTCTGTTACATTCTGGAACCGTAAGGTAACACTTGTTATAGCTCCAAAGATGGCATCAGTGCAGTTCCGGTGGTACTTCCAATGCTGTTTGCGTCCACAGGAGAATGGCTTAGATCTTTTTTTTTTGCAGTATCCAGGTGTTTCAGGTGTTTCCTCAGGGCCTCGTCAAACCATGATGGTGATGGTATAGTAGGAGCGGCGGCTCCTACTCAAAAGCCTGGCGGAAGAGCTCCGTCTTGCAGGCCCTGCGGAACTGCATAAGGTCCCGCAGGGCCCGGATCTCCTCCGGGAGCTCATTCCACCAGGTAGGAGCTGCCACCGAAAAAGCCCTGGCCCTGGTCGCAGCTAGTTTGGTGTCCTTGGGGCCCAGGATGACCAGCAAACTTTGTATACCATATGTGATCATTCCCTAAGGTGCAAACTGCTGCTCCAGCGAACAGGCACTGAAATGTTGCACCTATCAGGTAGATTCTGGGCCTTAGTCCACAACCGCAGGATGTATTTGAACATAGGAGCATAAGAAGAGCCCTGCTGGATCAGCCTCCTGTCTCACACAGTGGCCAACCAGTTCCTCTGCAGGGCCAACAACAGGGCAGAGAGACCAAGGCTCCCCTGATGTTGCCTCCTGGCTCTGGGATTCAGAGGATCACTCACCATGGCTAGTAGCTACTGATAGATTTGCTTCATAATTACCCTTTGCAAACCTAGTTTTTGGGTTGTCGTTTTTTTAAATGTTGACTTTGAATTATGAAAACCCGCCATTTTCAAATTTGCACAGAATTTCTGTTTTGGCCGATTTGGTTAATCAACACCCCCCCCCCCCATCCTAACACCGAAAGGCCTGCAAGAGAAACTGAAAAAAGTTTCAAAGGTTCACAGGGGGCTTCGACACATATCCCAGTGCTCACCATTGGAATCAGTGGAGCTTCTCAGCGTTTCTTCATGTAATACAGAGAGTCTGTGGGGCTGAGCTGGTCGATGCAGTAAATGGAGAATATTAGATCTCTCATCACATACAGCACTGATGCATGGCAGTACTACTTTGGTGGTGCAAGGTGCCTTCAAGTCACACGGCCAACTTATGGTGACCCCCATAAGGTTTTCAAGGCAAGAGACATTCAGAGGTGGTTTGCCATTGCCTGCCTCTGCATAGCAACTCTGGACTTCTTTAGGGGTCTCCCACCCAAGCACTAACCAAGGCCAACCCAGCTTAGCTTGCAAGATCCAACAAGATTGGGCTAGCCTGGGCTATCTAGATCAGGGCTCTTCATGCGTACCTGAAGATAAAGATCTTAAGAGGCATAGATGAAAGAAAGCAGCATCAAAAGAGGCCAGAGATGGAAGATCTAATTAAATCAGGGCTGTTTGCTATCACATGACCAGGTAGAAAAAAGGTCATTCGTGAGTGTTGCAGAGTGCCAGGGGCCCAGCGTCTTACCTCCTGCACCCATAAGCCAGAGTGACTACGGGTAGAATTTCAGGCATCACCAGCTGAGCAGGGGACTGAGGGAATGGAGGAAATTCCATTTGGCAATAAAGACTCAGCTTTGGAGCACATCAATGTGAAGGGTGGGCCCCCACCTGGGCTTATTCCCCCCTGCCCTCCAAGTACTGTAGAAAACAGATTCACAGGCAGCTTGTTTGGACAGCTCAGACTAATCCAATCTTGCTAGAGCTCAGAAACTAAGCAGGGTCAGCCCTGGTTAACTTTTGGATGGGAGACCTTCAAGGAGGTCCAGGGTCTTGACACGGAGGCAGAACGTCTCTTGCCTTGAAAATCCTACAATCATCATAAGTCAGCTGTGACAACACAGCAAAAAAAAGGAAAGAAAAAGCCAATAAATGCCAATTCTTGTGGTAAATGAGAGGATTTATTTTTTGCTGGGCCAGTTTTCCGCACCCCCATCCTCACAAGCTGCACCTAAAAATCCCCCTCCCCCCCTTTGAAAGGAGATGGGAGTCTTCCCTTTTCGACATTGATTTATGTAAAATATTTATAGAACGCCAAATGTCATCCCAATACAGGCCAAATGTCATCTGAGTTTGATACGCTTTTCTATGCAGAGAGTTATTCTGACTAGAATTCTCCCGGATGAAGGCGGGGGTGGGGTGGGGGTGCTTTTCAGGAGCCACAAACTCATCTGAGAGGCCACGATTCGCTGAGCCATCTTCCAGCTTGCGCTCCCAAGCCAACCCTTAGATAGATAGATAGTTAGAAGTTAGATACTTCACAGGAGAACATCCTGTTTCCCTCCCCCAATCCTGACAGTTACCATCTATCACTCTAAGCAAGCTATGCGGTTGAAAAACCGTCAGGTGGCTTAAAGAGGATTTGAGGAGAATGGCAGGGAAACAGAGTTGCGTGCACACATATCTGCCCCAAAGTCAGCAAGTAACACCGGTGTTTTCTAGACTGCAAACTGGGTTAGGGTTTTTGTGGGGTTTCTTGTTTTTTAAATTGAACCTGTGTAGCCAGATTTTTTGCAAGAAAAGACAGGCTCCCAGCCATGACGCTGGATGGCCCATTTATACCTGGGTAGAAGGTGGAAGCAAGGACAACTCTGAGGGAACGGGCCTGGATTGCCAGCTCTCCCGGTGGAGGTGGGGGTTCTCTGCCGGTGATCATCTCACTGGCAGGGGGGCTTACCAGGAGAGAGGGGAAGGCCCATGCAATGGGGCGACCTCACTTCTAGTGCACACAAGAAGCCATGTCATCACACTGGCAATGTCTGGGTGCCGTTCTGATATTTGGGGGGGAAACTCTGTGGTAGAATCCATTTTCACCATAGAGTTTTTGCTCAGATACCAGAGCATCGCTGAGATGTCTCAGCTTGATGATGTCACTTTCTGTGCACACCAGAAGGGACGTCTCCATGTCAGCCCCATAGCTAGAACTTTTTTGGGGGGAGGCAAAGCGGGGGCACGGTGTCTAACTTAATTGATTAAACTTAATTAATTTAAACTGCCATAGGGGCACCCACTTACGGCTGGCATCTTGGTGAAAGGAAGGGAGAAAGGAGAGGGAGGCACTGTGGCCAGTGGCACAGGGAGAAGAGGGGCAGGCGTCTTGAGAAAGATCCACGCTCCCAAAGGTACTCTTCTCCCTTTTCTTCCCCGGCTGCCACCTGGCACACTCACCCATTTTTTTGCATGGCGCTGCCATCACTGCAGGTGCCCCCTGCTTGGCTGTGGAACATGTTGTAGTCATGCCCAGCATCAGGGCTTTCTTTTTTCTTTTTAAAAAGAGGTGCCAGAACACTCAAGAGGAAAATGATGTTCTCAATCTACACACTGAAAACTCATGAACTTCTAAACATTTTAAAAAGAGTTTTGTCAAAGACGTTCTGGAACTCTGTCCTGGCATGTTCCCCCAGAAAAAAAAGCCCTGCCCAGCATGCTCGCCTTGGTGGAAGCACTCAGTGCAGAGGCTCATAGTGGGCAGAGCCTCATACAGGTGCTCCTGCAGCACTAGGCCACAAAGCTGGCTGTCCACACCAGACCACAGAGTGTGGCCAGGCCATAGGCCCTCACTGCCTGCATGAAGCCACCCCAGGCTCACCACTCACCAGCAGGCAGTGGCAACAAGCCACCACCACCAATCACCAGCAGGGGTCATTTCGTAAAAAAAGAGCTAGGGGAACTCATTAGCATAACTCATTAGCATATGCCACACCCCCTGACATCAGGGGCCCGGCGGTGGACCTGCAAGGCCAGCGGGAGTGCAAGGAAGCCCCGCCAAGGCCCTCCCTGGCCCCAGGCAGGCAGGGGTGGGGAGAGGCGGGGAGGAAGCAACTTATCCTCCCTCTTCTCCTGCCTCCTCCTGGCTGAATGTGGGCTGAGAGCGGGGCGGCCGGAAGCAGGGGGCGGGGCTTCATCATGTGCCCCGCCCCCCTGCACCTCACCCGGGGGAACTGCGTTCCCCTGCGTTCCCCCCCGAAATGACCTCTGATCACCAGGCACAGCACCCGCTCCAGCAGCACCTGCAACTGCGCATTGCCCTCACTCTCCTTGGCACCCAAACCGCTGCTGTGGCTACTGCTGCTGAGAGCCACTTTCAGGTGCACCATTGTGGAGCACTTCCCTTGGGGACTCTGGGGGTTGCCCGCCTCCAGGTGGTAGCTGGAGATCTCCCGCTGTTACGACTGATCTCCAGGTGACAGTGATCAATTCACCCTGAGAAAGTGGCTGCTTTGGAAGGTGGCCCCACTGAATTATACCCCATTGAAGTCCCACCCCTCCTCAAGCCCTGCCCTTTTCAGGCTCTGCCTCCCAATATTCCATGTATTTCGCAACCTGGCCCTGGCAGCCCTAGGGACTCTCCATGAACACCAAGAGAGGCCCATTCAATGATCCTGCTGCCTCTGCCTCTCTCTCTGCCAGATTTGTGGGCATTGCCTCCCTCTGCCAGGAGGGGGCATCGCCTTGTGGGCCCCGTGCTAGCTACGGCTCTGCACATCACCTGAGCCTTGTTCTCTCTCCTGTTAAGTCCCCCCCAGCCCACTTCCAGCTGCTAGGAAGGACCTAGAAACCTTAATCAGGTAGCTTTCTGTAGCCTGCCTCCATGGGGTTGGCTCAGTGTAGGGCATGGGACAGGGACCGAGAGTCCCAGGTTTCCCTTTGGTCCACAGCTGATGAAAAGGAGCTGGCTGAGGGTGGTGTGCCATTCCGGAACTCTCTCTTTTTGGCATGCAGCAGCATGCGTAATCATATATAGCAACATCTCTGTTTGAGCATCAACCCCGCATCCGGTTCAGGGCGTTGAGGTTTTCAGGTTTTATCTCCCCGCGCTCTCCTCCATTCTGGGAAAGCATCAAGGAAGCAATTTGGCAGAGTTTTTTTCCCCTGTCTGGCCACTGCTGCAGATAAATCAATAATCGTTTCTGGCTTTGTACGTCGGATATTTCGAGGCAGCCTTTGAGCTGTCTGACTCCCACTCAGTTCAGCAGACTAACCGCTCGCTGGGTACACAGCTCCTCGTAGCTCGGAGTCCGCCCGCATCAACTTCCCCTCACATCTGCCAGGCAGATGATTCCCTCCTAGCTCAGCAGGACAGGCCCAGGCATCAGCAGATGTTAACACAGCAGCATTCCAAGGGTGGTCCTGGCCAATGTGCCCTCTAAGCTGTGGAGTCTTGGAAGCAAAAATTCAACTTTGTGAGCTACTGGGATTAAAGTTGTGAGTGAGCAATTTGGCTACTGCATAAATTGGTTTGGTCTGGAGCCCTCCTTCCTGAGCGAGGGCAAAAAGGTGTGAGCCAGAGGCTAAAAAACTGTGAGCTAGCTCACACTAACTCAGCTTAGAGGGAACACTGGTCCTGGCTCAGTTAACCCAATGAGCAAAAGCTGCACTTCCTCATCTAGGATGTGCAAGCATCGCATGTGGCAGGGATGTCCTAATGGTGAAGCAGAGAAGACCACTCCATGCAGGGATGATTCCTATGACAATTCCCCCCCTGTGAACTGGAGGTGTAAAGATGTATCTGCAGGGAACTGAGGCCCATGGAATCTATCCTGAGAATACCATGAACACACATGAAGCCACCTTGTACCGAATCTGGCCATTGGTCTAAGGTCCGACTTGTCTCCTTGCGGTAGCTTTCCAGGGTCTCAGGGGGAGGACTTTCTCATCACCTGCTACCTGTTCCTTTTCACAAGAGGTGCCAGGGATGGAAGTTGGAAAGTGGGTCACATGGAATGTATTTTGAGAATGCCATGAACACATACGAAGCTGCCTTATACTGAATCAGGCCATTGGTCTACCAAGGCCGGGCTCGTCTACTCTGACTTGCAGTAGCTTTCCCAGGGTCTCAGGTGAAAGTCTTTCACATCACTGCTACCTGTTCCTTTTAATTAGAGACGCCAGGGGATTGAACCTGGGAACTGGGGCACATGGAATCTATTTTGAGAATGCCACAAACATGCATGAAGCTGCCTTATACTGAATTAGACCACAGGTTCATCAAGGTCCATCTTGTCCGCTTGCAGTAGCTTTTCCAGGGTCTCAGGGAGGTCTTTCACATCACCTGCTCCCTGCTCCTCTTAATGGGAGATGTCAGGGAATCAAACCTGGGAAGAAGGGCCCATGGCATTGAGAATACCATGAACATGCATGAAGCTGACTTATACTAAATCCAGACCACAAGTCTATCAAGGTCAGTCTTGTCAACTTGCAGTAACTCCCCAGGGGCTCGGGTGAAGGCCTTTCACCACATCTAGTATCTGCTCCTTTTAATAGGAGATGCTGGAGACTGAACTTGGGACCTTCTGCATGCAAAGATGGTGCTTTCCCCTTGATAAATGGTGGCCCTGTTCATACGAGCCCATTTGGGCCGGGAGTGGGATGGAACGGGGGTGGAGCAAACCGGCACGATCCCACCTCAACATCTGGGGAGCGTGCCGGATCCGTCCCGGATCCATCCCTCCCAGCGTTGCTCCGCGCCAAAAAAGAACCACCTCCCGAGGTGGTTCTTTCTGAAGGGCCGCAGCAACGCTGGCCGTGGGATCGCCGGCGCATCCTTGCGCTGGTGCATCCCCGGCTCCTGGCCGAACTGCGCATGTGTGAGCATGCGCAGTTCACCTGGCTCCCCTTCCCACCGTCGTGTTCTCCCCGGCATCTGATCATGCCGGGGAGCGTTGCGATGCGGCTCGGGGGATCTGTGAGATCCCGCCGCGCCGTCCCAACTTTGCTGCAGCTCACATTAGCCACAGTACAAGCGTCTTATTCCCTGCCGTGTGGCAGGGACCCCTAATTAATAAAAGAGGTAGGCCCTGCTTCCGGAGGGACTGGGAAGATACTGTGTCCAATCCGCCTCTACTGCCTATTGGTTTCCTTCTGTTTAGGATGTGATCTCATGAAAGCAGAAACACTCATGCAGTCTGTGCCAGGTGATCAGAGAACAAGGGGAGGAAGTGAAATGCGGGGGAGAGAAAGAGAGAAAGATAACTGAACATTAAAGTGTCAAAAGCCAAACGGGTTTCTATAGATTTGCCACAAAGGAGCTAATATTGAAGTCTGTGTAGTTGTAGGACATGCGTTGCGCAACCTGCTGCTAATTAGATGGCAGGGAGCAAAACACAAGGTGTGTCCCAGGGCTACATGCTCGATATGATGCCTCTGATGAAGAAAGGTGAACATATTTGAGGATGGGGATGCGGAGGAGGCAAGAGGGAAGAAGAGAGCAAGCTCCCAGCAGGGCAATGGCAACAGTTTCCCTCTGATGGTAGCAGCAAGAGAGAAACCAGTTGCCACGCGGAGCACCTGTCAAGCTGATGTATTTTCTGGGGCAGCTCTGACAGCCCTCCCTGTTTTAGACAGGGAGTCCGGGCAATCAGGTTTTTTTTCTTCCTGATCTACTCAGCACTGCTCAGGAATTGGAAGAAAAGGGAGACGCAGAGGCTCTAATGTGAGCGGCTGTTCATTTGCTGATGCCGATTCATGGAAATTGATGCAATGTAAAAGTACCCTCTGACTAGTATTGACACATCTTGAAATTATGCGAGTGGTAAGAAAACAAAGAGAGGGCTGGGACTCTCTGCAAACTCCAATTGATACAATATGTATTTTGATCCCATAACAATGGAACCACATAGCATGACTGTCAGCCATGGGAAGTGGTCATGAAATAGGAGAAGCCAAGCTTTGGGGAGGTTTTCAGGTGGAAGAGTCATAGGTCAGAGGCACAGCATCTGCTGGGCATGCTGAAGATCTCCGATTCAGTCCCCAGCATCTCCAGCTGAAAGATCAGGTAACAGGTGGTGTGTAAGGCCTTTGATCTCATCAGATCTCAGAAGCAAAATGGAGTTAGCCCTGGTTAGTACTTGGTTGGGAGACCACCGTCGCTCTGTAGAGGCAGACAATGGTAAACCTCCTCTGAATGTCTTTTGCCTTGAAAACATTATAGGTCACCCTAATTCAGCTGCAACTTGATGGCGCTTCCCACCACCACCACCGCCGCCACCACCACCACCACCACCAAGACCTCTACCTGAGACCCTGGAGAGCTGCTGCCAGTCTGAGTAGACAATACTGATCTAGATGGACCAAGGGCCTAATGCAGTATAAGACAGTCCCTTGGGTATCATTCAGCATCATCTCAAATGCATCCTTTCCCAAGAGAAGCAATTTGCCTGTTTAGTGTACAGCTATTGAGGGACCGGGTGATCTATCTGCACCTGAGGATCAGAACCAGTTGTGAAGCAGAGGATACAGTTATCCTGAAAGTGGAAAACTGTCACCCACCCTTCCAAAGTTCACAGGTGTCTCAAGTTGCTTTTGCTGTTCTAAAGCATTAACAAAGTGTGCGGTGAAAGCAAGCCAAGAGGGAAGCCGACTTTGCATTTTGTTCTCATTGAAATTACAACTGGGAGCCAGGCTGGAGGGGAGGAAGAAGGTGGGCGGGGAAGAAAACAGCAGATTAAAATCTTGCCGAAAGGCAGAGCTGCCTGAGAAATGCAAGCCCTCACTTTGAATAAGAGATTTGTCAGTAACAGGGACAGATTTCCACCGGCCTCTTGGTTGTCCTGCCAATTCTCTTCCTCCTTGGATTTGCATCCCTTCTATCTGTACATGTCCCTACTGCTGTGACTGTATAAACCTCAGATCCATCCCATTTTAATCTCTGATGGGATGGCCCACATACAGCTTCTCTGTCTTTGAAAGAACAGCTCATCAGCATATCTGAAAGTGTCTACAAAAGTACATTTTGAGAGGTAATAGCTCCATTCAGGCACTCGGGTGGTGTGTGCGGGAACCGTTTTTACCTGCCTCTCTTTCTAGAAAAGGGGAATGCTCAGGATTCGGGAAGGAGCCTGGATGAGACCCTAATGTAGAGTGGAAAAGGGGCATGTCGTTAAATGTGCTTTTATTTATTATTTATTTATTTTCCTTCGATTTATATATTGCTCAACCCCTAAGGGCTCTGAGCGGTTTACATTATACATTTGATACAATCCTACCTAAGGCCACACACACATACAATGGGGGAAGTGACTAACCTAACAGGCACCCTGAAGTGGAGACTTTAGTTGTTGTGGTCTTTTCCCAGTCCGGCGACAATGACTTCCTGGTGCAGGTCTTCCTTTGGTCATCGCGACTCCTCCCAGGCCTGGGCCAAGCACATGTCAGCGCGTGCTCCCGCAGCCAGCCTCTGTCCAATCGGCTCCATCCTGCCACGTCGCCCTGCCTCTACGCTCCGCCGGCCCAGCCTCCGCTCTCTCGCTTGACTCGCCAACTGCCGCCATGTTCTCCATCATTGTCGTTGCCACTCCGCTGCTCACGCCGCCGCCACGCCACGAAGGACGGGTGCCCCCCCCCGCTCTAAGAGCAGGTACCCATTTGTCTACTTGCCCTTTAACGGGCTTTCGAGCCGCTGGGTGGGCGGGAGCTGGGACATAGGGCCGGGAGCTCACTCCGGCCACAGTGGGGCTCGAACAGCCGAAGCTGTTCGGCCAGATGGAAATGCAGGCATCATTTCCACCATGCAGACATTAGCTATCCAGAGCTACCTACTTACCCGTGCATCTTTGAGCAAATCATTTTGGGATTTGCTGGGGTGGAGCAAGAATTGTTTTAGGTCCTTCTCAGATCAGCTGGAAGGTGTATCTGATATGAGGAGTGGAGTAATTGATTAGACCTAGTAATTAGGTAGGGTTGCCAGCGCCAGGTTAGGAAATTCCTGGAGATTTTGTGGTTGGAGCCTGGGGCAAGGCAGGGACCTAAGTGGGGTATAGTGCCATAGACGCCACCCTCCAAAGCATCCAGTTTCTCCAGGGGAACTGATCTCTGTTGTCTGGCAATCCCTTGTAATTCTTAGAGATCTCCTGGCCCCACGTGGAGGTTGGCAACCATAACAGTGGAGTGTTCCTGCCAGACTCAGAGTGAACAGGCCAGAGTGCACAAAAACGATCTCCTTCCCTAATAGGGTTGCCCGTTCCAGGTTGAGAAGCTCATGGAGGTTTGGGAGCAGAGCCCGGGGAGGGCAGTGGGAGGGGCCTCCGCAGTGTGCAACCCCATAGAGCCCGCCCTTCAAAGCAGCCATTTTCTCCAAGGGAACTGATCTCTGTTGCCTGGAGATCAGTTGTAACAATGAGAGATCTCCAGGTAGCACCTGGAAATTGGGATAGTCAGGCTCTAATGGGAAGTGTGCAAAAAGCGTTTGGGTCATTTGCTATAAGGCCCCGGTCGTACGAGAGGTTTTGGGCCGGGAGAGGGACGGATTGGGTGTGGAGCAAATGGGCGCGATCCCACCGCAACATCTGGGAAGTGGTGAGAGAGAGCTCCAAGAGAACTGGCCGTTCAAGGACAGCTCTTGTCAGAACTATGGCTTGCCCGAGGTCATCCAGCAGCTGCAAGTGGAGGAATGGGGAATCAAACCCGGTTCTCCCAGATTAGAGTCTGTGCACTTAACCACTACACCAAACTGGTGAGCCAAACTGGGATCACCACCTTGGGCAGCCCACTAGATGCAGAAACCCAAGGAGAGAGGAGCTTAGAAAGGTGCAGATCAGCTGTTTTAAAATAAATCCCCGTTGAACCCATGTTATGCATCTGCACTTTTATTTGCAAGCAAAGGACTGGGGAAATCCGGTCATCCCTACATTCCACATCCATGTTACTGTTAACGTCAGTGTCGGGTCCCACAAGACTCTCCAGATCCGAAAGCACCAGTAAGTCACTGAAAGGAATGCAGATGCCGGCCTTTCTCCATCAGTGCCCAACCGCCCCGCCTGCTAAGCTGTCCCTGAAAGCCTCGAGTACAGAGAGGGACTGTAAGTACAGGCTTAACCCAAGCATTGTGCGGAGGGGCTACTGGGAGGCCTTATCAGGGCGATGCAGCTCTGGCGGCTGCCTGCAACACTCCAGCCTTTGTTACTTTAAGACTCTGTTAATACCAGCGGCATGTCTGGCTTGTAGAGGTCATGCTCACATCAGTGCCTGGCCAATGTTTAACAGCAGGTCAGTTCCGTTCATAATCTCCCTGCCCCGCCCCTTCTCTCCCCTTCTTCTTCCAAGCATCTATCTTGAAGCAGAGGAGATTATGGACCCATAATATAGTCGTTCTCCTGTCCTCCCCGTATGCTGTAGGGACTGGCTTCATTTTCACTGCAACGGGGTTGCTCCTTTTGTCGTGGATTTCTTTCCATGCAAGAAACTATGGTTTGTTAAAGCAGCTCTTCCCTCCCTCCCTCCCTCCCTCCCTCCCTTCCCTCCCTTCCTTCCCTCCCTTCCTTCCTCTTCCCATTTGTGTCCCTTTGCTACCAGTAGCACCTTAAAGACTATGCTTTCAAAATGAATGCTGCCCCAGAGAGTGCATTTTCAGGGCTCTTTTTGTAGAAAAAGCCCAGCAGGAACTCATTAGCATAACAGGCCATACCCAACAGCAGGAACTCATTAGCATATTGGGCCACACCCCTGACAGCACAGCTCATTAGCACATTAGGCCACACCCCCATGTTACCAGAAGTGTGGTCATCCAGCCACACCCACCTTTTGCTTGTTATTCTGTTTACCTTGTTTGTTGTCAAAACCCTGGGACTTTTTTTGTAGCAGGAACTTCTTTGCATGTTAGGCCACACACCCCTAATGTAGCCAATTCTAATGAGTTTCTGCTGTTGGGTGTGGCCTATTATGCTAATGAGTCCCTGCTGGCCGTGGCCAACTTGGGAGCCAGCCGGAACTCCGTTCCTGTGCGCTCCTGCCCAAAAATAGCCCTGGCAGTTATGCATCTTCAAGATTAACGGAGAACTTTTTGAGGAAAAATGGTCAAGGTTATACAAATGGATTGAAAAATACCTGCAAGGAACTTTAACTTAATGGTTAACATATATTTTTGGGTTATAAGTCCTCAAACTGGCAGAGGTGCAGAAATGAATGATGCTTGCATGTAAAACACTAGTTGATATTATGAGTACATGCTTCGTGTCTGTTGTAGGTTAATTATTTGCTTTTCTTGCTCTTTGATTCTGTGTATGTTTTTTTCTTGCTTGCTTTTTCCTTTCTGAAAACTAATAAAATGCTTAAAAAAAAAACCATTGCAGTTAGAGACCTCAGGCACACAGAAACAAAAGATGAACTCGGTAGAGTACTGAGTTGGTGGCAGTAAAGTCTTAAGATTTCTGTCCTGACCTGGATAGCCCAGGCAAGCCTGACCTCATCTGATCTCAGAAGCTAAGCAGGGCCAACCCTGGCAAGTATTTGGATCAGAGACCTCCAAAGAATACCAGGGTCGGGTGGCAGATGCAGGCTATCAAGACACTTCTCTGAATGTCTTGCATGCCCCAGTAGGAGTTGCCAGAGGTCGCCATGTCTTCCAGGCATGGACACACACACACACACACACACACACACACACACACACACACAGACAATGCAAAAAAAAAAATCCAAACTTTTCTCATAGGGTGTGGCAACCTCTGAATTCTCCTAGAAACAGCTTGCTGTTTATCCTGCTATGAGAAATTATTTTCCCCATTCTTCATTTAAAACCAGTGATCGAAAGTTGTCTTGGGCTGCGTAACCATTTCCCCTCTTGAGAAATGTTGAGTCTTACTTAATGTTTTGTGGTGTCCTTCAGCATCCCTTATCTGAAAAGGAACTTCCAAAGTTGCTTCAAAAATCTGGATCTTCAGAGTCTTCTCCACAGAGTTTGACAAGTATTATGAAGTCTCCCTTGGTCTTCCTGGAACTTCTTGTCCTTGAAATTTGCCCAAAGAAGCATCTGCCCAATTTGCTGTGAATTTCAGTTTCAGGGAGTTTGCCTTGGCAATGCTAGCGGGAGGGTGTTCACTCCTACAACCCCTATCCCAAATTAGGTAAGACAGACAGGGTGAACAGATGCAAAGAAGGGTGGAGCTCAGGTACAAAGATGGTTACAGGTTTAGGGGGCCCTTGGTCTCCTCCCAGGTACAGCCCCATAATCAAGGGTGTAGACTTTCCAATTTCCCGGGGGGGGGGGTAGTCATTAAAAGAACTGGGACCCAATGACATCACAGGCATGGTCACTATCTATGGAGGTGGACCCATGTGGGATTTAGGGATGGGCTCCCCAGAAATTTAGGGAGGCCTGAGAACCGCCCTAGCAATGTCCCTGGGCTGGGCTAACCCCAAGAACAGTTG
>NW_015166445.1:387416-450444 GCF_001447785.1 Gekko japonicus | reverse complement strand
GGGGCGGGTGGGCGGGGCTTCTGGGGAAATTTCGGGGGGGCGCAAGCCCCTCAGCCCCCCCGCAGATTACGCCGGTGCCCATAATTGACAGAGAGGGCAGGGAAGCAAATACTGACTGTTGCTCCGACTTGCCATCACTTGTCCTCACCTACCCAAGTGAATAAGCTATTGCCATCACTTGTCCTCACCTACCCAAGTGAATAAGCTATTGCCATCACTTGTCCTCACCTACCCAAGTGGATAAGCTATTGCCATCACTTGTCCTACCTGCCCTGTCCTCTTGGTTGGCAGTGGTTCTTCCTAGCTGTCATCACTGCTCACTTGGACTTATGAGTGAACAGCAGTCATTGCTGCCTGTGATCTGGCTGTCCAGTGGAAGGGGGGTGGAAGAGGAGGACCACTGCTTCTCCCCCTATTATGGCAGTATGCATCTCAAGGGAAGGAGGAAGGAAGAACAGAACCAGCAATGTAGTGGTTGCCTTGGGGCTAGAGATATACAGGGTGACCTTGGACTAATCCCCCCCTCTCACAATAGAAAAGAGCAAGAGTCCAGTAGCACCTTAAAGACTAACAGAATTTGTGGCCACAAATTTCTGCCATCATTTTTTTGTTAGTCTTTAAGGTGCTACTGGACTCCTGTTCCTTTCTACCACTACAGACTAACATGGCTATCCATCTCCCTCTCAGTTTATCATGTCTCAAAGAGATGTTGCGAAGATAAAACTGAAAAATGAAGATCCTTGCAGAAGTGCCATGTGTGATCGAAGTAAAACGGGGTATCACTGTGGCTTGGGGACAATACTGCCTATCAGAGAAACGGCAGGTTGTAATCCCGATCAGTGCACAATGGCAGACTCTTTGTAGCTGTTCAGTTCAGTGATGCTGACATCACTTTTGTGTCTCTGCATCCTTAAGAGCTGTGTGGTATGTGCAGTGGTTGGAACAGAATAAAAACAGGGCAGATTTATCTTGTGAAGGATGCAATTTCTGAACAAGCAACTGCACCTACAGAAATTCTCTGTTCTGCTTGTTCTATTTAAAGCACAGGTGCTCTGCTCTTCCTTTCGCTTGGCTCAGCCAAATTATATTCTCCAAAGCGCCATGCTACTCCCAGGGAGGTCTGGTCAGTTCCAGGAAATTCTTGCAAAGGTTTCAGTATGCAGCTGATAGAGTTTGGCACTGATCTCTGTAGAGCGCTTACATTGATAGATCAAAGCACAACTTGCACAGAGATATAGGAGACTGAATTTTGTCTCTGCTGTATTGCTAGAGTATAATTTATACCCTCTTTGATTTGAAAATAATAATAGTAATTGAATAAAAAAATCCTTTGGACTGAATTTATCCATAATCTCATTCAAAGTGTGGACGTCACACAGATCTCTCTCTCTCTCTCTCTCTCTCCCCACACACAGAGAGGTTAAAGTGCTTTATCAGAGGGAGGAGAGTAGCAGAATTGAATAATTTAAAAGATAAAATGAACCAGAACATTGTACCAAAAAAGGATGGTCAGCAGAAATGGCAACCTTGGGATCAGATGGAGAATGTGCCCTAAAATGACAAGATGGATTGTCTGTTGAGATGGCTTCATTTTCATCCTTCCAATATCCTCTCTGCTTCCAAGTCTACCTTCTAGTATAAGCATAATGACTAACACTGCAACCCTAAGCATGAATTCCAATGGGCTTAGCCAGGAATAACTCTGCATAGGATTGTGACATGAACTACAGATCAGGAAATCTCTGGTACAAATCTTGTCCCTAGGCAACTCTTCTCAGCATCTATCTGCAATGTTATGCTGAACCTCTTTTACAGGGTTGTTTGAAGCTGCGGTGGCTCAAGTGGTTAAGATGCTGAACTGCAGGCTGTGGAAGGTCAGTAGTTCAGCAGTTCGAGACCCGGGTGCCGCATGATGGAGTGAGCTCCCATCTCTAGTTCCAGCTCCTGCCAACCTAGTTGTTCGAAAGCAAGAAATTGCAAGTAGATAAATAGGGACCGCTTCGGTGGGAAGGTAACAGCGTTCCGTGCGCCTTGGTGTTTAGTCATGCTGGCCACATGACCACGGAAACGTCTTCGGACAGCGCTGGCGCTTTGGCTTTGAAACGGAGATGAGCACCGCAACCCTAGAGTCGGATTCGACTGGCTTTCGAGCAAGGGAACCTTTACCTTGAAGGCTTACAACAAGGTCATGCGTTTGAAGCAAATTGTTGTCTCTTTCTTGTCTGACAAGGGAAGCAGCCTACAATGGAAACATTTGAAGCTGCCTTATTGGCCAGTCAAGCTCAGTATGTCTGGCAGCAGCTCTCCCAGTACCTGAAAGTACCAGAATCTGATCCTGGGCCCATCTTTATGCACAGGATGTGTGCTGTACCACAAAGGTACAGTCACTCCCAATTGCCCTAAACATCTCTGATCTGGTTATCCCAGAGACTGCTGCCTCCTACTCAAATTCCCCAAATGGGTTTTGTGAAGGTCAAGCCTTTGATCATTAACTCCTTTCTTTACCAGTATTTCATTAGTAAAGATGGTTTTCTGCATGACAGACTTGCTCACCAGTCATGACCAGGGAGCCAATTTTTTGATGGTATGTTTGTTCATCAACCCTTTGGTGGATGTTCAGCACACTACTTTACCAATTTTTGCAAAGCATAGTACAGCGCAATCATCTTTTTATGCATTTGATCCTCACAGAGACTTATTGCATTCTAATCTCCCCATCCTTACTCCTCTTTTCATCAGGCAATTGTTTAAATCAACAGTACAGTCACAAATCATATACGTTAATCATAAACAAATGCTGTGGTTAAGAAAAACCCTATCATTCAGTGTTCATTTCAGTGGCCCCTAGTAACGTTAATGGTATAGATCTTTTTGGCTCATGCAAGCACAATTATGAAACAAAACAAAACAGATAGATATTTGAGTTGTTTGGTGCTGAACCAAAGTGACTCAGTGATCAGTTTATGTCTGATCATCCAAATCAAACAAAGGTAAGCCTGACTGTGGAATATAGGATATAAGGTTGCCAGTACTGTCTTGGCAACTGCTGGGAGATTTTGAGGAAGGTGTCTGGGGAGGGTGGAGTTTGGGAAGATGTGATGCCTCTTCTAAATGACACTCGAGGACAGGGGTCTGTTGTACATATTAGATTCCATGTCAAAATGAAGTCAAATGAGGAGGACGTTCTTGCATTTTATTGTAATGAAATATGGAAAACAGTTAGGCCAAAGGACCCATCAAAACTGACAGCTTTCTTCTCAGCATAATCAGGAAACATGCCTCAGTTAATAGGAAAACAATTAGACCAAATAGTTAACCAAGAATTGACAACTTTCTTCTTTTTCTTCTTCATTTCTTCTTGACCATATTCTGAACATATTCAGTCCCTGTGAAGTTAAACTGAGTTTAATGGTACACCCCCATTTGGCCCTAACAGATCTTCTTGCTTACATACACTATAAGGTTCGGTTAATGATAATTGAACTGGCCCACCTTTTCCATATGTTAGATCCATATGGATGCTCCAGCCCAGTAGCAAAGCATGTCAGATAAACCATTACAAAACAACACATCCCCCCTTATCTTCAATTCAACTTACGGTTACCTTCAAACCTCAAACTTAAAACTGACACCACACCCAAAAACAATCTGCACAAATTCACTGTAATAATGTTCCCACCCGGTCAGATACCTCTGGATATGTGAGATAGGGACAGGTACCACGGAGAAATAAAGTGCTATTCCTTTCTTCCACCACCCACACTCTGGTAATTGGGGACACTATATATTTTGGTCCAATAAACTATTCACCCACCCAATTTGTTTGGGAATCACGTACAAATATAATACCTAAACATTCTTTTGATAGTCCTGCTCATATACATCAACATAAAAATGATTAGTAAAGGTAAAGGTCTCCCTTGCTCGAAAGCCAGTTGAATCCGACTCTAGGTTTGCGGTGCTCATCTCCGTTTCAAAGCCGAAGAGCCAGCGCTGTCCGAAGACGTTTCCGTGGTCATGTGGCCAGCATGACTAAACGCCAAGGTGCATGGAACGCTGTTACCTTCCCACCGAAGTGGTCCCTATTTATCTACTTGCAATTTCTTGCTTTCAAACTGCTAGGTTGGCAGGAGCTGGAACTAGAGAGGGAGCTCACTCCATCATGCGGCAGCTGGGTCTCGAACTGCTGAACTACCGACCTTCCACAGCCTGCAGTTCAGTGTCTTAACCACTTGAGCCACCGCAGCTCAATGATTACAACAAAATAAAACCAAAAAAATATTCACTCGGCCCTGGATGGTGCAAATGAAAGGTATCAATGAAAAGTCCAAAGTCATCTAAAGTTAAGAGTCAAAGCTAGGTGCAGAACTGAAAGGGAACCAGATAGACTACTATAGTCTTCTAAGGCTATATTCTTCAATATGGCTACCAGAATGGCTTGTGACTGATTCAAAAATAAAGTGCAGCCCACTGAGGTCAAAAAAGTCAAAGAAACCAATTAGACCAAATAGTTAACCAAAAATTGACAACTTTCTTCTTTTTCTTCTTCATCTTCTTCTTGAGCATATTCTGAACATATTCAGGAAATACATATTTTATACATGGACTGACATCATCAAGAAAACAATATTCAAACAGCATAATTGGTTACAAAAGACAGTGGTAATTTGAGTAATAATCCTGTGATTGGCCAGATATAAAGAAACATATCTACGTCAAATTAAGTGTTTACTTAACCTAACCTAAATGATAATGGGCAAGGATTCTTCATATCAGACTAAAATCTTCTCTGACCCAGACATTGAAAGGTTTGCCCTAAGAACTACAGAATCATGAACTTTGTACCTATTATGTTGTCTGCTAACAATATCAGACCTACAAGAGGAAAGCCTTCTATATAACAGGCCTTTCTAACATCCTAATAAAATATTACTTAAAGAATAAATCTATAAAAACCGGAGAAATATGAATATGAACAATCAAGAAGGAAAAACCTATATATGAAAATCTTTATATTCCCATTCATACTACAGGTCCCCCGATGTTTTGTGCCTGCAGGCACCTTTGGAATTCTGACACAGCATAGTGGATGTAGTCACAAAATGGCTGCTATAAAATGGCTGCCACAGCAGGCATAGCCAGCCACAAAATGACTGCCACATCTTACCTTCAGTCACACAGTGAAGAGCCTTGTGCTCTGGTGGGAGCTGTTGCCAAAGCAACATTTTTTTAAAAACCTGCGACGAAGAAGAAGAATTTCATACCCCAGTTTTCTCTACCCTAAGGGATCTCAAAGCAGCTTACAATCACCTTCCCTTCTCCTCCCCACAACAGGCACCTTGTGAAGTAGGTGAGTCTGAGAGAGTTCTGAGAGAACTGTAACTGGCTCAAGGTCACCCAGCAGGCTTCATGTGGAGGAGTGGGGAATCAGATCCAGTCCTCAAGATTAGAGTTGGCCACTTTTAGCCAGTATACCATGCTAGCTCTCACTTGGCCCCTCCCACTTTCAAAAAAACACTTGGTGGACACCAGGAAATGTTTTGGCAAGGCACCATGGCACCTGTGGGACCATGCTGGGGACCTCTGCTCTAGGAATTTCCTCTAATCTCTATAGCAAGGACAGCAAAGACACAACTAAATTCCTAGAGTATACTATGGAGGATATTTTCTTGCCACTTTTTTCTCCTGCTCCAGTAAGGCAGAGATGTTCCGCCAGGCCTACGCTTGAGGATAGCAACATTTTTTAAATTTACCCTGGCCTTCCTTTCTTTCTCCCCCTTGGGATAAGAATAAATTTGGTTTTCAGATGCCATCTGGAATGGTTATTGTATCTGTACTGTGCCTCTTTTATTGTTTTAGCTTTGTTTTAAGTGCTATGATTGTATCTTTTGAATGTTGTACACCGCCCTGAGCCCCTACTATGGGAAAGGGTGGTTAGGAAATAAAAATTATAAATAAATAAAATATATTTGTCGAGGGTGGGGGACTGGGACCAAGGGTGGGAGTTTACCCACCACAAGTGGGAGAATGGCAAACTTAGTTTTACATAAAATTTGGCATTCCTAGTTCACTGGATCTGATGATAGATTTCCTGAGCCCGCTTGTGGGGAGGGCGGTATATAAATCAAATAAATTTTAAAAATGATCAGGAGCAGGTATCTGTGGACAAAATGAAGGGGGTTTTTTTTGGACCTACGCAAACAAAATTCCATCCCTGTATGTAGCTTTCAGCTAGCCCTTTAATGATTATATTACTCCTTGTACATCTGCTTTGCTTTGCTTCCTTCGCTGCTGAGTAGAGTTCTATGTTCCCCTGAACCCTGCTGATCTCTGTGTCTGCTGATTAGTTTTGTTCATTGTGCTCTGAAAGTATTGCAGTTTGGCTAGATTTCTTTTTAAACTCATCGACACGCGATAAAAACCGAGGGATGGAAACAGCAAGAGAGTGAAGGGGGGGGGGCACCTGCTGAGTTACCTTTAATTGGGTGTTGATGCCTGAGAAGGAGCACGTGGAGCTGGCTTGTTTGACTTCACTTGACACAGTGGCGATGACTGCAGGGACTGCTCTGGGGCAGAGAGGGCCCACATCCCACACACATCAGGAAAGGATTCAGTCTCTCCGCCAAGGGGCTGCTTCAGTCGACATCTGAAGGTTGTGTTCGGGCCAGCAGATTCAGTCAGAGCCTCCCAGGATCGTAGCGCAGATAATTAGAATTCAGAAGACCATAGCAACTGTTTGGAAGAGCAGGGTGACCTCTGTCTCAAAGAATCCCATCATGAGGCACTCGGAAGAAGAAAACGGCCTTTGTGCAAACAAGCCATTTTGGCACACAACTGACTTCCCCTTCTCGCAGATGGTTTGCTCCATTCTTCACTGCTCAGAAAGTTATGCCCTCTGACCACAGTTCTGAGATCTACCAAACGTGTATGCAACAGCCAGACAGTGTGCATGTAACCCTGTTCAGATTAAATTTATTAGTGATCATATCTAATCAGAAAAAGCCCAGCAGGAAATCATTAGCATAATAGGCCACACCCAACAGCAGAAACTCATTAGCATATTGGGCCACACCCCTGACAGCACAGCTCGTTAGCACATTAGGCCGCACCCCCATGTTACCAGAAGTGTGGTCATCCAGCCATACCCACCTTTTGCTTCTTATTCTGTTTACCTTGTTTGGCCAGGGCTTTTTTTGTAGCAGGGACTCCTGTGCATGTTAGGCCACACAACTCTAATGTAGCCAATCCTAATGAGTTCCTGCTGTTGGGTGTGGCCTGTTATGCTAATGAGTTCCTGCTGGGCGTGGCCAACTCGGGAGCCAGCCGGAACTCCGTTCCTGTGCGTTCCTGCCCAAAAATAGCCCTGTATCTACTGGATGTTTGGAGAAGGAACAGAGGGAAGAGGGAGGGAAGGTGGGATGATGTAGCTTGGTCTCATCTGATCTCAGAAGCTAAGCAAGGTCCACAGGCCCTCTCCCACCAGGCCTTTGATTAGAAGCTGCCACTGAGGAGTGAGCTATTAAAAACTGAACTGTTATGGTCCTCATGTTAGTGGCACTAACAACAAGTACCGATACTAGTTTAGCCACACCAGACCACCATATAGCAATTGCCATCTGCAGCTAACTGCACTTAGTATGTATATTGTTTGCTATGTGAATTTTATAGTATTGCACTTGTGCATCTGTGTTTTATTGTATTTTAACCTGTTGTACGCCTCCTTGAGCCTGCCTGCACAGGAAAGGTGGGTTATAAATCAAAAATAATAAATAAATAAATAAATAAATAAATAAATAAATACTTGGATGGGAAACCACCAGGGAAGGTGCTTCAGAGTAGAGATGCCAGCCTCCTGAATGGACTGTTGATAGTGATAATGAATTGCTTATTGTGATTAAGATGTGTACTGTTGTAGAGACATATGCATTATAATAAGAAAATATTGATGTATTGAACTTTCCATAGTTATAACTTCATGTTCTTGTATTTTTTATTAAGGCTCCAGCTGGAGCCTGGGGATCCCCCAGAATTATAGCTCATCTCCAGACTATAAAGACCAGTTTCTTTGGAGAAAATGGATTATTTGGAGGGCGAACTCTATGACATTGTACCCCACTGGGGTCCCTGTCCTCTTCAAGCTCCACCCCCAAATTGCCAGCAGTCTCCCAACCTGGAGCTGGCAACCCTATGCCCCCCACCCCCTGTCGGATGTTAGGGGTACCTGGCAACCCTACAGAGGAAGACAATGTCAAATCACCTCAGCTTCTCGCTTACCTTGACCGCTCTTGAAACTTGGTTATGACTTGACAGCACTTACGTAGTTATGTTTCCCACTTGAATATCACAATCACGTGTTTTCGATTTTTAGCTTGTGGCATCAGGTTCAAAGATGCCGAGAGAAGGAGAACTTGGGGGACAAAGTGGGGGGGGGGAGGAGATGGCAAGTCATGTAGTTTGGTTTCATATGATGTTTGATGAGGTTGTTATGAGGGGTCCAGAGAGGGTCTCTGTGTGGGGCCCATAGTGGCTCTTGATAGCCCTCTTCCACCTCCAGATCTGCTTGCAGTTAGGTCCTTGAACATGTTTGGGCTGTTATCCGATGTAAGGAAAATTAGATACTTGACTGACTCACTCTGAAGTCATGTCTGGTGGAGGGAACTACTCATCTCCCCTGCAAGATAGGGGAGCTAGACTCAGCCCACCTCAATCACATTTGTTATCACTGCATGGGAGATTCAATACTTTACCCTCTGGGGGCTTCCCAGGAAGTATAAAATCAGGTGCTTGGAACTTGCCTTTCCAAATCTACCCCAAGCCATTCTCACAAAACTGGATCTGATAGCCTTTCCAGTATTTCGGGGGGGGGGGTGTTTAGAGCCCTGGGAGAGGCTCTGAGGTTCACAGCAATCCCCAAAAAATTCTATGCCAGACCCATGTTTGCTTACAAGGAGATTTTAATAAATGATCAGAATTTACAGAAATAGCAGGCTAACTCCCATCCATTGGGCCTCTCACACACAGCAGAGATAGTCAAACCTGAAATGGGTGATACATAGCTTAACTAAACATTTTCTATCCTGATTGCTGGCTACAAATCAAGAGTATCAACAGTCAAAACTACATCCCAAACAAGTTCAAAGTAGCCTTTATTGGTGTAAGTTGTCGATACAAATTATGCAACTGAAGAGCAAAATAAAAATGCGACCCACAGGTACATCTATGAAAGAATTGTGTCTCTAGGATCCTTTGGCACAGCTTTAGAGCAGAGTAGAGAAACCTTGCCACCTTCTCGGTGATGTCGGAGGGGAAGTCATTCAGACGTCTGTGCACTTTAAGTGTAAGTGCATCAGAGCAGTCCATTATGCTGCTTAAAGTAGAATGCAAATATATATACCTTAGATCCACATACAGAAGAAGAAGAACAGAAGAAGAGATTGGATTTATACCCCGTCTTTCACTACCCAAAGGTGTCTCAGAGCGGCTTACAAACTCCTTTCCCTTCCCCTCCCCACAACAGACACCCTGTGAGGTAGGTGGGGCTGAGAGAGCTCTTGACGTAAACTGCTCTTTTTCAAGAACAGCTCTTATCAGAACTACGGCTTGCCCAAGGTCATCCAGCCAGGTGCAAGTGGAGGAGTGGGGAATCAAACCCGGTTCTCCCAGATTAGAGTCAGCGCACTTAACCACGACACCAAACTGGCTACACCAAACTGGCTCACAGGTGACAATGCAAAAGCACATGAGTAACTGACTCAAGACATTTCTGTTTGCAGGGGCAATATCTGGCTGCATGAGATATCTTGTTAAATCTGCCATATAAAATGGCTGAAGGCATAGCATCACACCTGGCCAGAGTACACATCCCAAACACTGAGAAGAGCCAGGCTGTATCTTGCACCTGGTACCCACCCAGTGGGGGAGAGAAACAAGTCAGGGAAGTACTAATAAAAAACAGGCAAAGAATCTTCTCTTGGGAGTGGCCTGTTGGCCATCCTCCCAGGCAACCAGAGGGCAAGCACTAGTATAGAACACTACAATGGAGTTACAGAGGCTATACACATGGTGGATGGGAGGGGCCCGTTCCAGGGTCCCTTGGGCCTCCTAGTCCAACCCTGAGTATCAAGTAGGCTTGGTACTACTTCCATGAGTGGATTCCTTTCATCATACATAGGGTGACTAACCTCCATGTGGGGCTGGAAGTTGTCCCAGAATTAAATCTCCACCGAGATCGGTTTCCCTGGTGGGAGCTGCAGCCTTGGAGGCTGGCTTCCGATCCCAGCTGAGCTCTTCCCAAACTCTGCCCTTCCTAGGTACCACCCCTGAACATTCCAGGAAGTTCCCAATCTGGAGTTGGCAGATGTGCTATACAAGAAACGTACCTGTTTCCTTCTGCTTCATGTCGCAACATTGGTAGCACAGCAACCTGCTCCCATCCACTTCACAGCCGTTCAAAATCTCTTGCTTCTTCCTACATCATAATCTGTGCCTATTAAAAATAAATAAATGATTGTGGCCTTTTGACTCATCCTGATACAGCTGTAAGGGGGGAAAAACAGAAATAGGTCTAATTAAATACAAAAAAACCCAGGTCTAAATAAGTCTTTTATAAATAAGTCTAATTAATTATTCCACTTGTGGGAAGAAACGAGAGTGGGGGGAAGGGGCCTCGGAAACGTTTTGAAAGAAACCAAAAATCTTGAGAGTTGCACTGACATTTTCAGACTGTAGAAAATGTTAAGATACAAACATGCCCAAATTTGACAGGCATCATATTTTTTGATGCACAAAATCAGTTAAGCACGATTTCTCCTTGACGTGGATTTTTGGAAGCTTGTAGAGAGACGGAGCACTTTGCAGAGAAGTGCTGGCTCCTTCAGGATCCACATGGTTGAGTTCTCCAGATGTCAAGACCATTTGCTCTGGGGTATGGGTGGTGACACATCAGATGACTGTAAGAAGAGGAACTCTACCCATTAAACATACACAGTTGCCATACCTTGAGTCACTCCCTGACTTGGATGGCCTAGGCTAGCCAGATCTCTGTAGATCATGGAGTCTAAGCCGGGTTGGCCCCTGGTGAGTACTTGAATGGGAGACCACCAAGGAAGCCCAGGGTCACTACACAGAGGCCGGCAAAGGCAAACCTTCTGCCTTGAAAACAAAATGGGGTTGCCATAAGTCAGCTGTGATTGATGGCACTTTCCACCACCATCTTAAGTCACACTATGGAGTTGTTCAGGCCAGCATGGTCTCCTCTGGCTGGCACCAACTCTCCAGGATCTCATGGTCAAACCAGATGAGACATGGGGAGAACCATAAGAAGGTCTTCCCAATTGTAAATTCCTCCATGGGGACAGTCTAGGACCCCAGGGTGGAAGCATGTGAGATTTAAATCCATGCTGTTTCACCAACCAAACCCCAGCGCCATTGGTTTGTCCCTGGAAGAGAATGACAATTGGCTCTTTGCCTGTCTCTTTCTCCCATTCTGGGGCTATTAACACCCTGGGAAGTTCTGATTTGATGAGCAAAACTATAGAAAAAGGGGTTAACCTTCATTGCCTCCATACTGAGGCCCCAACTTAAGTCATCCCCTTCCCTCATGTGGCTTCCATTTAAAAGACACTGAGAAGATCTCCCAGGATCACATCTATCTTGGCCATGAAGCAGATGACTTTCCTCGTTCTGTGAGACACCTTGGCCAAAGATAGATACCAAAAGGGGAAAGAGCAGTTATGGTAATTTGTGCATTGATTTAAAATGGGTCTGTTCATCCTGCTTTGGAATACTTTGTGACGTCAAAGAAATGGACAACCCCTTTTGCATGGGCAGAGAAACAACACTCCAGCAGTGTTGCTGCTCCTTAGGGAAGGGGCTGTGACTCAGTGGAAGACCCTCTGCTTTGCGTGCAGAAGGTCCTAGGTTCACTGCCTGGCATCTCCAGTTGGAAGCATGAACACATGAAGCTTGCCTTATACCGAATCAGACCATCAGTCCATCAAGGTCAGTATTGTCTACTCAGACTGGCAGCAGCTCTCCAGGGTTTCAGACCGAGGTCTTCCACATCACCTACTGTCTGGATCAGGTAGTAGGTGATGTGAAAGTCCTCTGGAGATCCTGGAGGGCTGCTGCCACTCTGAGTAGACAATACTGTCCTTGATGGACTGATGGTCTGAGTCAGTATAAGGCAAGCTTCATGGAGAGGGGCTGTGGCTCTGCAGCAGAGCATCTGCTTGGCGTGCAGAAAGTCCCAGGCTCAATCCCCCAACATCTCCAGTTGAAAGGATCAGGTAGTAAGTGATGGGAAAGACCCCTGCCTGAGATCCTGGTGAACCACTGCCAGTCTGAGTAGACAAAACTGGCCTCAATGGACCAATGGTCTGATCAGGGCTTTTTTTTGCAGAAAAAGCCCAGCAGGAACTCATTAGCATAATAGGCCACACCCAATAACAGAAACTCATTAGCATATTAGGTCACACCCCATGCCTTCCCTTGGATTGCCCGGGCACCCGCGGCTGTGGGGAACCCAGGCAAGCCCCCCCTTGAAGGGAAGGGAAGGCAGTTTAAACTGCCTTCCCTTGGCTTGCCCGGGTGCTCCGTGGCTACAGGGAGTCTGGGCAAGCTGGCCCTTGGACAGGCCGAGGAAGGCACGGGGAGGCATTTAAATGGGGGGGGGTCACTTTTCAGGCCTTCCCTCTGCAGCCACACATGCAGAGGTTTTGGCTGTAATGGGCGTGTCCAGCTCTGAAGCCAGCCGGAACTCCGTTCCTGTGCATTCCTGACATCAGGGGCCCGGCGGTGGACCTGCAAGGCCAGCAGGAGTGCGAGGAAGCCCCGCCAAGGCCCTCCCTGGCCCCAGACAGGCAGGGGTGGGGAGAGGCGGGGAGGAAGCAACTTACCCCCCCTTCTCCTGCCTCCTCCTGGCTGAATGAGGGCTGGAAGCGGGGCGGCCGGAAGCAGGGGGCGGGGCTTCATCATGTGCCCCGCCCTTCTGCACCTCACCCGGGGGAACTGCGTTCCCCTGCGTTCCCCCCCGAAATGACCTCTGGTCCTGGGTCTGATTGAGTATAAGGCAGGTGTGTGTGTGTTCACTACGTAGCCCAAAGCTGAGACAGGACAAGAAAGAGGACAGTGTCTGTTTGCATCCTTGGGCTGTTTACTGCTTCCATACTTTGATGCTTACAGGATGAACCAACATACACTTTGGCTTTACTGCTGGCAAATGGCCTTTGCCAGAACATCCAATAGACAGGATGGGACTTTGATTTCATTCCAGCTGGCCTAAAGAGCAACATGGAAAAATGAGCTATAGCCAGGGGTCTCTCCAGGATATTTATTCAGAGCATTTTTATGCCACTTCTCCAGAGGCTTACTTGAGTATGGTCAAAAAGTAGAACGCTACAACAAAATCATACAGGCAACAGCACAAATTACCACCCACAAACTAGCCAGAAAAAACAACAGCTTAAAGAGAAGATCGCTTCAGAGGGTAGCTTTGCTAGTCTGCACTAGAACGGTTAGATTCGAGTCCAGGAGCATCTTCAAGAGCAATGAGATTTTCAGGGTTGAAGCTCCCTCTGAAAGCTTATACCCTGAAGATCTTGCTGCTCTGGACTCGAATCCAGTTTAAAATGATATTTGTGAAATGCTCCACAGGCTAGAAGCAGACCATAAAATAATTTCATCTGTTTAAGATAATCATACCTCACTTTTCTCGCTAATAGGGAGCACCTGACAACATCATTATCCTGGCTTTCGTTTTACCCTCACAACAACCTTAAAAAGTAGGCTAGGTTGAGGGTGTGATTGACCCAATGTCACCCAGCAAACTTCCATGGCAGGGTGGGGATCTGAACCTGGGTCTCCAGCTTCCTAGTCTAACACTTCAGCTGCTCCAAAGCCAAGGTAAAAATAAATTTTTGGTGCTCTCTAAAGAAGAAGATGAGGAAGAAGAGATTGGATTTATACCCTGCCCTTCTCTCAGAGTCTCAGAGCGGTTTACAATCTCTTTTCCCTTCCCCTCCCCACAACAGACATCCTGTGAGGTAGGTGGGGCTGAGAGAGCTCTTTTGAGGACTGCTCTTGAGAGAACAGCTCTGAGAGATCTGTGATTTACCCAAAGTCACTCCAGCAGCTGCATGTGGAGGAGTGGGCAATCAAACCTGGTTCTCCCAGATTAGAATCTGTGCTCCTAACCACTCCACCAAACTGGACTCCCTGATTGCCCTTGTGACTTTGGTTTATTCTTCTTACTTAATTTGAACCCCACTTTTCTCTCCAAAAGGGACCCAATGTAACTTACACCATTCTTCCCTTCTCAATTTTATTATCAAAACAACCCTGTGAAGTAGGCTAGGCAGAGTGAGTGACTGGTCCAAGGTCACCCAGCAAGTTTCCAAGGCAGAGTGGGGATTCGAACCTCGGTCACTCAGATCCCAGTCTGACACTCTAGCCACTACACAACACTGGCTGTTAGCATGAGTTAACCAGGTGGACTTCAGATGGCCCATGAAAGTTCTGAAGGAGAAGAAGAGAGAACTAAGAGGCAACTCCATGTTTGTGCAGAGGAAGGGATGTATGTATTTCCTGCCAAATGTAATCCAGTAATGAGATGTTATGACGGTCCAAAAGTTGACCTACTCCTGCCGCCAAATTGGCCAATCAGTTAGCGCCCCAGCAAGGAACTAGAGACGGTGTTTGTTCTCCATTCTTCTTGCAGCAAGCTCCCAATGGTTGGCAATGTTGAACTTTCATCCCCACACCCCAGTTTATTACCCTCCACCTGTTATGTCATCAGGCCTTGCCAGGTTATTTCCAAATGATATGACCCTTTCCAGGTGCACACCTGCGCTCCTTCTTCAGAAGCATCTCTTCCGAGGGCAGCCTTCCCGAGTGCCTTCTCTTTCCCAATTTGTCTACCTTTGGCTTTATGCTGCCACAGGTCAGCTGACCTTTTCTAGCCCCAGTGGATTCTTGTTAGCCGGCAAGGAGCCTGGGAGCTGAACCGATTAAACTGTGCGTGCCCTCTTCCTTGGCCATGAATTCTTAGCGTAACAGCATCCCTTTGTGTGTGTGTGGGGGGTTTCTTTTAATACTGCTCATTTTTGGCTCTGCGAGAAATGGTGTGGTAACGGCTGTGCAGAGTAAAGGGATGAGCTTTTCTAAGGCCTTTTGTGCAGCTAACCTCTAGTGATCTTCCCTTAACGGGCACTGATGGTTAGAAGATGCTGGTTTCAATAACCATTGGTGGCACTGCATTCCCTGACTGATGGCTACTAGCAACTAGGTGAAAGATGGAACACAACTGTTTAGCACTGGGGTGTTAGCATGGAGTCTTCAGTAGGAGAGGGTAGGGTTGCCAGCTCTGGGTTGGGAAAGTCCTGGAGATTTTTTTTTTTGGGGGGGGAGTCTGGGGAGTGCAGGGGCTTCAGCAGGGTATAATGCCATAAAGACCAATGTCCAAAGCAGCCATTTTCTCCAGAAGAACTGATCTCCATCAGCTGGAGACCTGTTGAAATTCCGTGAGGTCTCTAGCTGCCACCTGGATCTGCTGGTGATGGTATGATGTCTCTTCCAGTGAAAACTAGGGGTGTGCAAAAAACCTGGTATTTTCCAGGTTTGAGTATATTGAACCCAAAAGATATCAGTATTTTCCAATATTCCCAAATCCCAATATTGGTATGGTATTCGGATTCAGGATTTTTTGGCTCCATTATTATTATTATTTTTACTTTGCACGTGTTCATTCTATTGTAGGAAAGGATTCATACAGATAGCCACATACACATCGTTGGATACAGCCAGCTTTTTCACTCAGTCCCACATGGCTTTTGTCCATGCAAGTCCCGTGATCCCCAGCATAGTCCTTTTGGGTGGTCAAAGAGGGCCCCTCTTCCCTTTTCCACCAGAGGAAAAGCCGGCTGGATCCCACACAGCATATTCTTTCATTTTATTCCTCCCCTTTATTCTGTTTATGTTGTAATTTAATGGTTTTATTGTTTTATCTTGTTTTTATGCATGGGCTTGTGCCCTCTTGTAAGCCGCCCTGAGCCCGCTTGCGGGGAGGGCGGGATAGAAATGCTAACAATAAATAAATAGAAAAGTTTTGTTTTGTTTGTTTGTTTTTTTAAAAAAAATTGGCTCCATAATGGTCCCCATAGGATATAATGGAGAATTGATCTGGGGGTATCTGGGGCTCTAGGGGGGGCTGACTTTGAGGTCGAGGCACCAAATTTGCAACATAGCTGCTGATGCCTCTCTTCAACTCCCCCAAGTTTAAAAAAGGTTGTACTAGAGGGTCCAATTCTATGGGCCCCCAAAGAAGGTTCCCCCATCCTCCATGAAGGGGAGAAAAGATGTTTAAAGGGTTCACAGTCCCTTTAAATGTCTTCTCCAAGCAGTGAGTGAACGCCAAAGGCATTTAAAGGGCTTGCAGTCCCTTTAAACACCTTATCAAAGTGATGAGTTCACCCAGAAGGCATTTAAAGGGACTGCAAGCCCTTTAAATGCCCTTTAATGTTGACTATCTAGTGGTCCCCCAAAAAACCAAATATTTTCAGGATTTGAGGGCTTGGCCATACCCAAATCTATATCCAGCTGGAAGAATATCTGGGGAATACCAATAAGTTATTTTTTGGATATTTTTCTGACTTGGATATAGTCGAATGCACACCCCTAGTGAAAACCCAGAAGTGATGTCATGCATCTCTAGGAATTGCTGGATTCAAGTCCAGTAGCATCTCAGAGATCAAGAAGATTTTCAGGGTATGAGCTTTTGAGAGTCGAAACTTCCTTTCCCATTTGCCAATGAAGGGAGCTTTGAAGTATGCATGTGCATGAAAGCTTATACCCAGAATTAAACGTTGTTGGTCTTAAAGGTGCTGCTGGACTAAGCGTTGTTCTGTTGCTTCAGACCAGCCCAGCTACCCACCTGAATCAGAAACTCTATGGTTTGCTCTGCAAGTGACATAGCGGTGCACCGGACATCTTGTCCCTCCCCATGAGCCTCCCACTATTTGTCTGGCACAGCCTGGCAACCCTAAGGAGGAGGAATCTGTGGGTATTAGAGGCCCAACAGCAAAGCTCCTCAACTTTTTTAAAAAAGTGAATCTAAACAAGATTTTATTTCTATCCAGCAAATGCATCTTTACACAGTCGAGTTTCCCCCTTGAGGCCTTTGGCAGTTAAAGGCTCCCGGTATGTTTGCCTAAGATGCTTAGGCGGGTTTGCAGAGCCCTTTTGACACAGCTCTAATGTTATGGCAAATAATCCTCCCTGATAATAACAATGCTTAACACTTAACACAGCACTTATCATCTTCAAAGCCCTTTACAAATGTTAGCTAATTGCTCATTATCTCTGGAATAGGCCCACACTTTCCCTGGATGTCATGATCAGCCGCTCTGAACTGCAGACCATTCGCAGACAGAGTCCCAAGACAGAAGAGAGCCTGGTTTTATCTCCCACTGTCTTCAGTACCAGTCCAGAAACAAGAGACCCAAAGCCAGCCTCCAGTCCAGTTACGTTTGCCAGCTCTGGGTTGGGAAATACCTGAAGGTTCTGGGAGTGGAGCCTGGGAAAAGCTGAAGCAGCGTGAATGCACTGAGAAATCTCTATTGTTCCATTCTTCTTTTCTCCATTTTGGACAGGGTACTGCGCATGGGGTGCAATCTGCAACAGATCCTTCATTTCTGTCACATCTCTCCCCACGTCAGTATTACTGATGCCCTTGTGCATGTTTATGAAACACTGCAAACAAGAACTCTCTATGAAATTGCAGGTGCAGACCATTATGGTAAGCATCTTTAGGTGTGGTGTTCTATCAAAGCGCAGAGCGCCACATAAAACCATACAAAACAATGTGCAAAAAGCATGTTGACCCCCCCCCCACTAAAGATAATGGTGATGAGGTTCTACCCTTTCTCAGCTCATATGTTGTGAGAAGGAAGGAAGGAAGGAAGGAAGGAAGGAAGGAAGGAAGGAAGGAGGGAGGGAGGGAGGGAGGGAGGGTCATTGTAGAGAAGGAAGGAAGGAAGGAAGGAAGGAAGGAAGGAAGGAAGGAAGGAAGGAAGGAAGGAAGGAAGGAAGGAAGGAAGGCAGGCTTTGGAAACAGATGGCAAGGATTTATTGAATTTTTGAAAATCTAATATTGATCTTAGCACTTATGATAGTTTCATAACTTTGCAGCATTGTTTATCCCTTTTGTATCTCCTTATGCAAACAGAGAAAAATGTTCACACTGAATTTTTAATAGTGCTGTATGCATTAATAAAAGATTATTTTTTAAAAAACAACAACATTTTTTTGCTTTGTTATCCTTGGGTTTCCCCAGCACCCTTCCAATAAACCTATGATATCCGTTTAAGGCTGCACGAAAATGAAGTGTCCAGTTTGAACAAAAGATGCAGAGCCCAATGCAAAGTTTGTTTGTTTGCTTGTTGCAAGAAGAAATCCAAAGCCAAAGCAGAAGAGGAGGCAAACTCTGCTGGACTTCGACCAAAGTGAATATTCGCACATCCCCCTGAGAAGGCAAATTGCTGAGCTCTGCCTGCCTCTAATGGCTCGTAATTTGCTAAAACGCCTTGAGGCTTGCAAAAGGCATGACATACATCATGTCATAATAATAGCACCTGTCGATGTGAAATATACAACCCGCCGCTCCTTTTGGAATCCTTGACACAGAGCCTAGTTAGAAGGGGGGTGGAATTTATTTGCTTTGGAAATGGTGCTTCGCTTCCCCCCCCATCAGCCTCCCCCTCCTCCTCTTCCTCTCCTTCCTCGTTCTTCCTCAAAGAACAGCTAACAAAAGATGGCACCGCATCCGATAGCTCGGTCGCTCGGGCTGCTTTTGGAGCTGGGGGCCCCCTGTGCCAGTCATGCAAATTGGAGCTGGAAATGTAATGCACTCTCTCAGACTCGACACTGCTTTAAATTAAGTTCGGCACGACTTAGCTCCATCCCTATTCATGGGGAAGCATTATGTTGAATTAATGTTGCTGTAGAATTAGGCCCGTAAGAGGCTTGGAGATGTCGGTTCCCTTAAGTTGCTATTATTTGCATGTCACTTTGCGTGGTGAACATACTCCATGGTGGCTGGTCCATTCTATTTAATCGCAAGGAAATGCATATGTGTTTGGTAGAGAAAGCACCTCCCTCCCTCTCCCTTTCCACCTGTTTTGATGAACTTCGAGTTGCTTAAAACCAGAAAAAGCATTCTTAGAGCTAGGAAATCTTTGCTTCCTGTTTATTTTCTGCTTTGTGTGTGTCAGCTTTGAGAGTTTTCAAATTCTGCCTTAAGAAGAAGAAGAGGAGGAGGAGGAAATTAGATTTATACCCCGCCCTTCACTCGGAGTCTCAGAGCAGTTTACAATCCGTTTCCCTTCCCCTCCCCACAACAAACACCCTGTGAGGTAGGCAGGGCTGAGAGAGCTCTGACAGAACTATGGCTTGCCCAAGTTCACCCAGCAGCTGCAAGTGGAGGAGCAGGGAATCAAACCTGGTTCTCCCAGATTAGAGTCCGCAGACTCAACCACTACACCAAATTGAACCACAAAGGGGAACTGGGAATGTTTACCTAAAGATAACTGAAGCCTGGTTTTCCCATCTGAGACCAAGACTGAACCAAAGGAAAGCCATCTGTTCCCTCCCTGTTTCTATCAAATTTTTTCCACTTCAGCCAAGGGTGGTGTACAATCTTCTCCAGGCCTGTGCAGAACTGGAACTTGCCCTCTCTTTTGTCCTACTTTAATATGCTAACCATGAGAACTAAGAACCTAAGACTTTGCTCTAAAAGTGTTGCAGTAGGAATGTAAAAAAAGAGGGGAAAAGAGGTAAGGCAACATGGTATAGCCCAATTTCATCAGATCTCAGAAGCTAAGCAATGTTGGTACTTGGAAGAGAGACCACCAAGGAAGACTCTGCAAAGGAAAGCAACAGCAAAACCACCTCTGCTTTTCCTTTGCCTTAAAGATCCTTGCTGAGGTTGACATAAATTGCGTGCATACATACATAGGAATGTTAAAAGCATCATTCAGGATTTCATTTTACCCCACTGGTGCTGCACTAACAGTGTTTCCATTGTGTTTTAATAGGGACAATATTGGACAGCAGCAGTGTGAACCCTACACGTCTGATATGGGCCATCGCTTTTAATAGATATTAGGGCAGCATCCAGGCTTCTGGGCAAATTATCTGTCTCTCCTGCACTACTTTGGAGAGCCTTAATTCGCTCTTGCCTCTAATCTCTAAAAGGAGAGTGGATCATAGATTTTGTTGGACCTGAAGTAGGGTTACCAATTCTGGCCAGGAAAATTTCTGGAAATTTGAAGTCAGTGCCTGTGCAGGGGAAAATCGGGGCCAGGAAGTCAGCTAGAATCTAAGCTATAGCACAGAGTTTCCCCCCTAAATCTGTTGTTGTCTCCAGGGCAACTGATCTCTGTAGTCTGGAGATTGGTTATCCTGGGAGAATTCCAGGCCTTACCTCAAAATGTTGGCGTCTGGAAGACAGCCATCTGGTAGGTTACTATTGCCAAGATGGACGCGGTATTGCTCAAGGAGCAGAAGAAGAATATTTTTTTTCTTTCCATTCCACTTTCCAGGCAAATCAGATTTAGGTACCATTATTAACCCAGAACCATATAATGGATTTTCTCCAAGACTGGAATTGGTGGGTTTTTGCACACATTTGCTGTCGGCGTACTGCATAATGAGATTTGCAGAGTTCACCACAGGGAGGTCTAAAATCTAGAAGAAAATGGTAAAACCATGAGATTTGATGAGATTACAGTAGGGCTACAACATTGACAGAATACCAACATTATGAGAATGCACAATTTACTTAGAGGTAAGCATGAATATGGAAGAATATTTCTTTGTCCCAGATGCACATGCAGTGAATAGTTATTATTAATCTTATATCTACTCCACTCCTCCTCCAAGGAGCTCATGGTATGCAGGATTCATGACAGCCCTATGAGAAGAAGAAGAGAAGAGATTGGATTTGTACCCTGCCCTTCACTACCCGAAGGCTCCCAGTGGTTTACAATCTCCTTTCCCTTCCCCTCCCCACAACAGACACCCTGTGAGCAGTGCTCCCTCTAAGCTGTGGAGTCTTGTGAGCAAAAACTCTACTTTGTGAGCTACTGGCATTAAAGTCCTGAGCAAGTGATTTGGCTGCTGCATAAATTAGTTTGCTCTGGAGCCATCCTTCCTGAGCGAAGACAAAAATGTGTGAGCTGGAGGCTAAAAAACTGTGAGCTAGCTCACACTAACGCAGTTTAGAGGGTACACTGCCTGTGAGGTAGGTGGGGTTGAGAGAGCTCTTTTGAGAACTGCTTGTGAGAGAACAACTCTGAAAGAACTGAGCCAAGGTCACTCCAGCAGCTGCATGTGGAGGAGTGGAGAATCAAACACGGGTCTCCCAGATTAAAGTCCGCGCTCCAAACCAATACACCAAACTGGCTCTCTGAGGAAGGTTAGGCTGAGAGACTCCCATTTGCAGTCCACTCGTCTCCATTATTGTTGTTCCTGAAGAGACAGGGGACACTGGGGAATGACTTGCGTGGGTCTGCAATGGGAATGGGGAATCAGTGGAAATTGTCAATTCAGTCTGGATTAAAACCCATAAGATTCAAGGATGGACTTTCAGAGAGAGCATTATGGAAGAAGCATGCATCAAGAAGGTACCCTTTTCTTGGGATGCCCCCAGGTTTATGGTGGGAGGCCCGGCTCCCCCCCCCTTTTTGAAAAATATTTATTTATTTATTTATTTATTTATTTATTTATTTACATTCGACTTGATATCCTGCTCTTGTCCCATGGTTAGGGTCTCAGAGCGGCTTACAGGGTTTTCTGGTGCTAATCACCCTTGTTCCCTAGCTAGGGCCACAGTGTATGAAGGGGGGTGGGACAACCTCCCGGCACCCCCTCTGTGGTGGCTATTGTTGGTGTTTCTTCCGTCGGCTCGGCATGGTCGGGTCTCTGGGCCAAGCGGAGTTGTTCTTCTCTGGCGCTCCTTCTTCGGCGTTCAGTGGTGGCGATCTTCTCCTTAGGCGCGCAGCTTCACCTGCTTTCCGGCCCGGCCACGTCCTTTTCGGCTCCGCTGAGCCGGAACTCGGCATCTGCGCATGCCCCTTTCTTCTCTCTTCACGGCAGCCCTTGATGTGCTCTTTCTCCACCACCAGGGATCGCTCAAACGCGCGTCTCCTGATCGCGCTTCACTTCGCTTGCCGCCGCCACGCCACCAATGCCGTCCACGCCAGGATCGCCGCCACCGTCATCGTCGCCGCCATTGCCGTTGCCTCCGCCATCTCCGCCATCTTCAGCCGACCACACAGGGTGCCCCCCACCCCTCTAAGGGTGGGTACCCATTTACCTACTTGCAATTAAGTTGCTTTCGAGACCGCTGGGTAGGCGGCACCAAATAGGTACCAGAACTTTCAAGAGGGAAATGAAATTTTCAATCCATATGCTGAAAACTCATGAACTTTAAAACATTTTCCAAAGAATTCTGTTGAAGAGGTTCCAGAAAATCCATTCTGGCACCTTCCTCCAGAAAAGAAGCCCTGGTGGGAGGTAGATTAAGCAGGTGGCTATATAGTTTGCAAGGGCTCACAACTGGTTCATTGTATGGGATTAAGCATCCTGTGCATCTGGACTGCAAGCATTCATAAACATGGCATACTGGTACCAAACTTTCAATTTGAGACTTTCTATATCACAGTTGACCAAAGCACCTGACACTTCCTGGAAACAGTTATGGCTGATAATAGCATTTGTAGCTAAACAAGCCTGCGATAAGGACAATCAGGCTAATCCTTGAGGGCATGAACTCATTACTGAAAGGGTCAAAAAGGCACTGCTCTTCTTTGTTCAGCACTACACAATTGACTAGGTACATTATAATGATTTCCTCTGTTGCCTCCTTTGATACTCAGCATTGAAGGCGAGGAATAAGAATTCAATCTGTGTCTGGCTCTATAGAGGCTGATGTCAATATTGAGGACCCTTTCATCTAAGTACCATCAGGTTAAGGCCATACTGCTAAATTATTGTTATCACTAAATTACATCTCCCACAAGATTAGAAGCAAAATTGGGGTTTATATTATTGTGAAATTGTGTTTCCAAATTGCACCAGATGGATGGAAGTTTTACCCAAATAAAGACTGCTTTTGTTTCATCTGCCAAATGCTTATTTGTTAAGTGCTCCACTGTTTAGAAAAACCAAAGACTACAAAGTCCATGATGCAGTGGGGATTTTAATAATCTGCAAGCATGAGTAGTGTTCATACAGCCTTGAGATAAAATCAAATCCTTGTGATAAAATGTCACTAAGCATACTCAAAAACACCCAAGGCTAGAAGCTGAATTTAGCAAAGCAACATGAGACAGTGACCTGCAGGAAATTTCAAACCCAAGCCAGGATCTGAATTCAATCCACTGTATTTTACATTCAGTAAGGATATACAATTTCTTTCCCCTGGCACACCTTCAAAACATAGTGTGTAAGTTTTCTTTTTAGAACAAAAGCACAGGAATGCATTTTTATGACACTGACAGTGGTGAGAGTAGATTTTATTGGCATTTTTGGAAGAAATGTGAATCTTCCCAGATGTCGTATTTCAGATGCCTTGATTTTGGGGGTGCTTAGCAAAATTGGTTGAATCTCTTTCAGCAAAACAAATATTTATTACCCTAATTCGTTCACTGAATGATTGCCACGTCCCAAAGCAAAGTAGAATCAGCAAAATGAAGTAAAATATATTTTGAAAGAATTTAATTCCACTACCCTTTCCTGTCCCTGACCTGGATGGCCCAGCCTCATCAGATCTCAGAAGCTAAGTTGGGTCAGCCCTGGTGAGTACCTGAGTGGGAGACCACCGAGGAAGTCGAGGGTTGCTGCTCAGAGGAAGACAATGGCTGGCAAACCACCTCTGTAAGTCTCTTGCCTTGAAAGCCCTACGGGGCCAATCGTGAGTTGACTGTGACTTGATGGCACATGCACGCACACACACACAGAGGACTCCATGATTATTTCATTTGACTTCTACTTTATTGTGATGTTGGCTGAAATATGTTGATTTATTTATTTATTTCCTGGATGGGAGGCCACCAAGGAAGTCCAGGGTTACTATGCAGAGGCAGGCAATGGCAAACCCACCTCTGTAAGTCTCTTGCCTTGAAAACCACATGAGAGGTCACCATAATTTGGGTGCAACTTAACAATACTTTCTTCTGCCATCCTTTCTTGACTTAACCCTGAACCCCAAAGAAAGGCTCAAAAAGGTAGGACTTACAGTGTTTTTGACAGGTGCTCACTTTGGAGAATCTGCTATGGGATGAAGTTCAATAAGTATGGAGCAACCTTTGAGAATACTTCAATTAAATCTCTTGCAGACTTAATCTGGTTCAAAGATAATGTTATTAAGAAAGTATAGATAGGGTATACTGGCAATTTGTAAAGGAACATGGGGGGTACAGGTGGAATTGGGGGTGTCTTCCTAATATTTATTTCACTGTCTAAAAATGATATTTCCATCTCTTTGCAAGAGCAAAGTTTGGTGCAGTAAGAAAAGTGCTCTGGGATGTATCATTGTAATGAGACAATTGCTTTTGAAATTTTCCGAGACATTCAATGTTGCTCTTAAGAGTTTGCCCAATAGGTTTAATTTCATTTCAGTGATCTCCCCCATCACTGTGCCTTAGTGGTTGATTCATTTATGTGAAATTGGAAGGATAAGTTAATTCAGTTACATTTTGTGAGCTACTGTCTGGTTCCTACATTCTTTCCGCATGGTTAACCCAGCACTACAGTTCTTCATTTTTACTGTAAAGAAACTTATATGTACAGTGGAAACCCATCCCTAAAGGAGAGGAGGGGAATGCAATTCACTTAGGTCAATTTTTTGTGTGGTTTCATAAATGAAATTAGGACACATCAATTCCAGGAGGGATCCAGGGATTTCTTCCTATGAAGCAAGATTAATGAGACTGAAGAATTGATTGCAGAAAACACAAATTCTTATTCCGTAGATGAATCAGGTTCTTAAAGTGAAGTAGGCCTGGGTAATGAAGTTCCACATTAATGAAGTTCCACCCTTACCTCTCTAGTTCGGTTTTACTAGCAAAATTTTGGATGGACTGGGATATTAGGACTGCCGAATTGGGAGATACCAATGGTCATGGACCTTAGCATCCAATACCAGTGATTGCTAGACAGAGTGGGTTACAAGCAGGCCATGACATGTTACTGAGACCCAAGAGCATGGTATTTTGCTTGGAGAAGCTGTGGCTCGGTGGTAGAGCATCTGCTTGGCATGCAGAAGGTCTCAAGTTCAATCCCCAGCAAAAGTGGGGAAAAGGACCATGGGTGGCAGATATTGTCTGAGACCTTGGAGAATTGCTGCCTGTCAGAATAAATACTGAACTGGATAAATTGATGGCCTTACTCAGTATAAGACTATTTCATATGTTCCTCGGATGGGTTACATTTTTAGTTAGAATAGGAAATCCTGCATTGAGCAGGGTTTAGACTAGATGGCCTGTAGGGCCCTTTCCAACTCTGTGATTCTATGATTCTGTGAAATAACTCAGTTTTTGTTGTTCAGTCGCACAGTCGCGACCCCATGGACCAGATCACGTCAGGCCTTCCTGTGTTCCGCCGTCCTCTGAAGTTTGCTCAATTTCATATTAGTTGCATCTATGATACTGTCTAACCATCTCATCCTTTGCTGTCCCCGTCTTCTTTGACCTTCAATCTTTCCCAGCATCAGGGACTTCTCCAGTGAGTGCTCCCTTCTCATTTGGTGGCCAAAGTATTTGAGCTTCAGTTTCATTATCTGGCCTTCCAGGGAACAGTCAGGGTTGATTTCTTTTAGGATTGACTGATTTGATCTTCTTGCAGTCCAAGGGACTCTCAAGAGTCTTCTCCAGCACCATAATTCAAAAGAATCTATTCTTCAGCGCTCGGCCTTCCTTATAGTCCAACTCTCGCAGCCATACATGACTACTGGGAATACCATTGCTTTGACCATGCGGACTTTTGTTGGCAGGGTGATGTCTCTACTTTTTATCATGCTGTTTAGGTTCGCCATCGCTTTCCTCCCAAGGAGCAGGCGTCTTTTAATTTCACGGCTGCTGTCACAGTTTGCGGTGATCTGGGATCCCAGGAACCTAAAGTCTGTCACTACTTCCACGACTTCCCCTTCTATTTGCCAAGGAGTGATGGAGCCGGATGCCATGATCTTAGTTTTTTTGATGTTGAGCTTCAAGCCCACTTTTGCGCTCTCCTCTTTTACCCTGAACAAGAGGCTCTTAAGGTCCTCAAAAAGTCATCCATGCTAGTTGTCACCCCAATGACTTGGGACAGAGAAATTGCCAGTTGCCTTTTGAATTCCACAGCTCGTTAGCCCAGACTAGCCTGATTTTGTCATAGCTTGGAAGCTAAGCAAGGTTGACCAAGGTTGACTTAGGTGGGAGACCATCAAGGAAGACTAGGACTGCCATGAGATGGAAGGCAATAGCAAACCGCCTCTGCTCATCAATTGCCTTGTGAACCCCATGAGGTGGAACTTCATGAGGTTGTCATGAATCAGCTGTGACTTGACGGCACATGTGTTATTTTTTAATTCCTTCACTTATTTCGGCCATGTCATGCGGAAGAACTCACTAGAAAAAGCAATTACGCTTGAATTTGTTAGCAGCAAAAGGAAACCGGGCCGCCAAAGGACACAGGGGCTAGACACCATAAAAGTCGACACCAGCCTGAGCATGGAGCGACTCAAAGAAACTACAAGATCGGAAAACATGGAGAGAGCTGGCCCATAGACTCTCCAAGAATCGGACACAACTGAATGGCTAATAACAACAACAACAATTTTCAATTGATGGCACACAATTTGTGCACTTTAAGGTGTGACAAGCATCCCCCTCCATTTTTACCTTGGAGAACAGTACATCCCAGACAGAAAGAGGATTGTCCTTGGGCTGAAGAATGACCTGAGGTCTCAGTTTGGATACACTTGCAAATGGCCCCGACCTGGCCTGACAGATTGTATCTGGCTCCCAATAATGTCTTCCTTTGCTCCACTCCCCCCACACACACTTTTTAACCATTGTTTATGGGCTTGTAAGTTGCCAGTACCTTGAAATGAATGTGACAGCTACCACTTGCTCAAGGTACCATAGATGTGAATGGTGATGAATATGTAAGGTCCCTAGGAAGACTTGTGATGAAGTGCAAGAAGGCATTCTTATGCCTAGGAGATACTGGAGAAGTTCAATTTTAAAAACACAAAGGCGGAATCCGAGGAAAGGGATGAGAGCTGTGCTATGGGACAGGTGACTCCCCCACTTGGCCAATGACCTTTCCAAGGTGGCAGAAGGTGGATGTTCTAGAACTTCTCACAGTATCATCCAACTGCATCTGGGGGCAAGATAATTATCATCCCAAATGATGTCATTGTAATAACTATTGCTATTTCTAGGTGCGGATAAATTTTCATGTGGAGCAATACAACTGCTGCTTTCGACAGCATCCCAAACCACAATTGCTCTGGAAGCACATAAAGCCACAGTGAAAAATCATTTGCATATCCACAAAACACAGAGAGATCGCACCATGAGGCTTCTCACTGATGTTAAAAAGGTAAAGGTTCCCTTGCTCGAAAGCCAGACTCTAGGGTTGCGGTGCTCATCTCCGTTTCAAAGCCGAAGAGCCAGCGCTGTCTGAAGACGTTTCCGTGGTCATGTGGCCGGCATTACTAAACACCAAGGTGCACGGAACGCTGTTACCTTCCCACCGAAGTTGTACCTATTTATCTACTTGGAATTTCTTGATTTCGAACTGCTAGGTTGGCAGGAGCTGGAACTAGAGACGGGAGCTCACTCCGTCATGTGGCACCTGGGTCTCGAACTGCTGAAACTACCGACCTTCCACAGCCTGAAGTTCAGTGTCTTAACCACTTGAGCCACCGCAGCTCCTTTCACTGATGTTACCCAGGCAGAAAACTGACTCTTTCTATCCCAATCCTTAAATAACAATGTGTTGGAGCTAATAAGGTGTCTGTCAACTTGACCTGTATTATTGCTTGTTGAGGGGAAACAAAGTGAACATAGTGATTAAAAGACCTGACCTGCAAGAAGAGGAGCCAGGATGACATCCCGGGGAAGGATGCCTGAAATCTGAATTCAGTTAAATTGGTTGGGTGTCAGGAGGTAGGTATATAGGTAGATTTTACTGCACATGGCAAAAGGCCATTATCAAGTTAGTCTAAGCAAAACATGAATGACAGAAGATGACCAATAAAAACAATCAGAAAGATAGGTCGCCAACCCTCAAACAAGCTTTATCTTACCCAAACAAGTATAATAGTTAAATATATATGACATATAATTGTTAAAATATGATGGGCGGTCATTTCCTCTGAAAGCACTTTCCCGGGGGTACCTTCTTCGGGGGGGGGCATAACTTGGACCCCGTAAACCCAATCCTCAACAAACTTGGAGGGCAGGTAGAGGAGAATCAGCCGGAGATCCCTGCAAGTTTGGTGTCTCTAGTAAATGGGGGGGGCATTCTATCTGGTCACGAACTTCACAAATGGAACAGTTCGTTTGGCTCCTGAAAATTCATGATGGTCTGTGGTTCATAAATGGGGCATGCCACGACCCATGAACAGAACCAAACTGCATTTTCCCAGTTCATGCCCATCTTTATTCATTGCTGGTATAGAGGGCAGCTCCAGGTGTTTTTGTTTGTTTGTTTGAGGGGGGTGGTGCATGATACCTTCCAGTACCCCTACCAAGTACACCACACCATCATGTATACACATACAAACATCCTCTTGGAGGATGAAGTGCAACTCCTTTAATAGGTTTGCCAAGTGAATTTTACTCACCGGCGGGGGAGTCTCGCCGCGCTCTGGGAGTTGTCCCTTGTTGTGACGCGCGACATCGATCACGTTGAGGGAGTGGCCCCGATTGTCGGAGGGAAAACCATAGAGTTTTCCCTCCAACGATCAGGGCCATGCCCCCAACGTGATCAATGTGGTTGCGTCACCTCTGGTGACGCAGCCACGCTGCACTTCGGGAGGCGGAGTTCCCCCTGGGGCCCGATTCCATGGCGGTGGAATTCGGGCCTCCAAAGTGGGGGTTTACCTGCCCCCCACCCCCACTGGGCAGCCCTATCCTTCACACTCTGTAAGTCTTCTCAGTGGTGGCTAGATTCTGCATCTAGCATTCGCTTCACATTTTCTCAACTGGGAGGAAAAAGTCCAGCTCAAAACCGCATTCTTGCTTGAAACTGGGCAATGCTCTACTGACTGTAAAGTCACTCCTGAATGGCCATAAATCTATGCAGAAGAAAGTGAAAACAGCATGCAGTGTAGAGGGTACTATAAAATCCAATAATCAAAAGAAGTGAAAGCCGCATGCAATGCAGAGGGGAATTTCTGTTCCAATATGGGTTTCACAAAACAACGGAGGGAAAAGCCAATGCAGAATCAGTCTCAGGTAGCTCTCGTAGCATGGAATGGGAGATACCTCTGGGGCCCCTGGAACATTACAAGGGCATCTGGGCTGGTCTCCCATTTTCTTTTATTTTTTGTAGTGATGGACCAAGTATCTCTGCTCAATGCTGGATGCTCTTCCAGCATGTTTCCTAGCAGAAGTCTCTCCAGGCCAGCTAGGGTTGCCAACTCTGGGTTTGGAAATACCTGGAGATCTGAGAATGGAACATGGGAGGGTAGGCTTTAGGGAGGGGAAGGACCTTGCAAGGGTATAATGCCTTATATACCCCAGAGAGCACTATGGTTGGGGTCGCAAAATCGACTGATCCTTCCGGGTCCGAAGGATGCCAGGCTTGCTACCACCAGGGCCAGGGCCTTTTCATTGGTGGCTCCATACTGGTTGAATGAGCTCCCGGAAGAGATCAGGGCCCTGTGGGATATTTACAATTCCGCAGGGCCTGCAAGATGGAGCTGTTCCGCCAGGCTTCCAGGAAAAAGGCCCGTTGTGGAAATAAATACAACGGCCTCTAGAAAGAGGCTCTGGGCGGGTGCCCTGGCCTTGGACACTTGGTGTCAATTTGCTGTGGCGACCTCAGCAGGGTATAATGACACTGAGTCCACCATTTTCTCCAGAGGAACTGATCTCTGCTACCTAAAGAACAGTTGTAATTTTGAGTGATCTCCAGCCCTCACCTGGAGATTGGCAATGGTGGTTCCCCAGAAGGGAATAGTTGGTTTGGAGGGTGGAGTCTATGGCTTTGTACCTGTCTGAGGTCCCCCGCCTCCTGAAACCTCACCCTCTCCAGGCTCCATCCCTCATATCTCCAGAAATTTCCCACCTGGAGTTGGTAACCCTATCTCTTTCCCAGCCAATCATCAACCTACCTTTATTTCCCCCTCACTCTTCAGCTTTCTACCCCCCACACACCTGCAGCCTCTCCCGTGCTCTGAAGCCCTGACTGCTACGTTACATTGGCTGTCATACGGGGGCCACCTCAGCAGCATATAAGGATACAGAGCCCACCATTTTCTCCAGGGGAACTGATCTCTGCCATCTGGAAAGCAGTTGTAATTCTGAGTGATCTCCAGCCCTCACCTGGAGATGGACACATTTTACCTCAGAACATCAAACTGTTTAGAATGTTAGAGGCAAAAGCCAATCAAGTCGCATATGCAAACGACCTCTGTGTTCCGAGGCAGAGGCCAATGAGGCTGCATATGCAAATAACCTCTGTGTTCTAACTGGCTATGGGGGGGAGAGGAAGAGCAAACTGTTTAGAATGTTGGAGGCAGGACTCAGGCAAAGCAGCCAGTGGATAGGGAGACCCTCTGAATGACAGATCAGAGAGCGAACTGATTTTGGAGTGTGTGGAATGTTCTAGAGAAGTGCCACCACCATTCGGCTTTTATTTATAAGGGAGATGATTTACTTATAATTGATTTGTTTTAAATGATTTTATGTGGGTTTTAATTGTTATTTATGTGTTAATCAGTGTGAGCCGCCCTGAGCCCACTCTGTGGGGAGGGCGGGGTACAAAATAAACAAACAAACAAACGAATGAATGAATAAATAATTACAGTCCACCTTCCAAAATAGATATTTGCTCCTGGATAAGTGGGATAAATGTTTTAAATAAATAAACAAATAAGCTATTCTGGAGATCTGTTGTAATTCTGGGGGATCTCCAGCCCCAACCTGGAAGCTGGCAACCCTGGCTGCCAGTCCTGGATGCTGCACCTGTTGGCACCATATTTCTACTCTGGTTCAGATGCCTTTTGCACATTCAGTCCATTCTTTTTTCTTCCATGTCATGATAGCCACCACCCCATTTTTCACTGTTCTGCAGAACCACAAAGAATGCATGTGAGAGGCAAAGATTTCTCAAGATATGGGGCCTGGGTTAGTGTGGCTTTCAGTGCCTCACTCTGTAAGGCCTTTTGCTGGCCTCAGCCAGTAGCCCTTTTCATGTTAAAGTGAATGCACATACAATCCATCTACAGTTGGTGTAGTGGTTAAGTGTGGAGACTCTAAACTGGGAGAACCGGGTTGATTCCCCACTTCTCCACTTGCACCTGCTGATATGACCTTGGGTCAGTCACAAGCTCTGGCACAGCCGTTCCTGCAAGAGCAGTTTGTGTCAAAGTTCTCTCAGCCCCACCCACCTCACAGGGTGTCTGTTGTGGGGACGGGAAGGGAAAGGAGTTTGTAAGCCGCTCTGAGACTCCTTTGGGTAGTGAAGGGCGGGGTATAAATCCAATCTCTTCTTCTTCTTCTACAGGGTACACTTGACTTCTTCTTTACACCTGAGCTGAGTAATTCTCATGCTACAAGTGCAGCTTAACCACTCCTTTACCCAAGTACTGGTACCAAGTTTCATTTGTCAAGTGAATGCACATTGGCACTTTCTTACAAACAGATGTTTGCCCATATATGTGGGATGTATGTGCGTTCACTGTAATGTCAGCAGGGCTAGAATAAAAGGGGGGGGAGGCTCCAGCACCCTTGGCTACTACTGCCTTGGCTCAAGTTCCTCATAGATGAGCTGGGAATGACCTCCTTCCTGGCAATTAGTCGAGCTTTTTATGGAAAAGCAGGGGGTATGCACCAGCCCACTAGGGGCCTCCTTTTGTCTCATGAGGAGGAATGACCATCATAAGAAGCTCCAGCTGGATGGGGGCACCCTCTCTCACCCACCCCTTACCTTCTCTAGCTATGGCTGGAAGTGCCAGCCGCTCGTCTGGCTGAGACTTGGATTGCCACCTCCAGGTGAGGCCTGGGAATCTTTTTTACAACTGAACTCCAGCTGACAGAGATCAGCTCCCCTGGAGAAAATGGCTGATTTGAAGGGTAGACTCTATGGCATTGTACCATGCTAAAAGGCCCCTCCCCAAGCCCCACCCTTTCCCAGATCCACCCCCAAAGTCTCCTGGTATTTTCCAAACCACATCTGGTAACCTTTGCTGAGACACAGTCTGCAGCTCCTCAAAGTGTGACATTTGGACCCATGGCTCTGCCATGGGCATGTCTTCCAGCTCACCTGGCATCTTCTCCACATCCACCAGGCATCTAGGGCCAGGAGTGATGTCCATCTACCTGCAGAGCTCTAGGCCCTGTTCTCCCATCTCTAGTAGCACCTGTAAGTGTGGGGTGGTGGTCTCACCCTGGACAGCATTTTGTGATCTGGGCACACACATGAACACACAGGAGACTGACCATCAGTCCATCAAGTATTGTCTAGTCAGCCGCTCTCCAAGGTCTCAGGCAGGGGTCTTTCACATCAACCTAATGCTCAAACCATTTAACTGGAGATACTGGGGATTAAACCTGGGACCTTCTGCATGCCAAGCAGAGGCTCTACCACTGAGCCAACCCGAAGAACTTTCTTTATATACTGCTGGGTGTCCAAAAACAGATTTTGCTTCCAGACAGTATGTCTGAAGCCACCCTTTGCTAGCTGGTTTTGAATGTTTTGAATGATTTATCCACACATCCTCAGATTTTAGAAGTATGAATTAAATATATAGAGATAATAGTTCCAGAATTCAGCTTCAGTATCAATAGTTTAATTGTCATGCACATAAACAGCCCCACCCCAAAGGTCAGTGCTGTAGACAATTAGCATATAATATACCCCAAAGCAGTGTTCCTGTTTAATGTAGATGGCAATACTGAGAATTTATAGTAGCTCATGGACAATAAGAGCATTTAAGAGAGAGTCTGATGAGGCACGATGGATCTACATTATGCAAATTTATTGCATGGTTAATGGGATTCCAATGGTACGCTCTGGTCCCTTAAAAAGAAGTTACAATCCACTCAGAAAGTGGAATCATGTGACCATAGCACTGGCATTCTCAAAATGCCAAGCTTGTGAACAATTTAAAAATGGAATATTACAGAAAAACACAGTGAAAGAGAGAGCCGTCTGATGGAGGGAGCAAAGAAATCTAAATGCCAAATTGAAAGGTAAGTCACCAAGAGTGAATGACAAGAGGTTCATGTTGCATTGGGACCAGATCCTTGGGAGATGGAGTCTTACTGAAAGGCAGTGAAGTAGTTTCCCATCTGGTATATACCAGTACAGCTGTAGTGAAACCAGACAATCACTTCACACAATGTAGATATGAGGACGGTTCATGTACAACCTTCATGTTGGGTGACTTACCCTAGGGCAACCAGGGGTCTTGAAACAGTGACTTTGTCAGCAGAACCTATCCCATTCTCTATGGCATCAGGGTGACTTACAGGGAGCAGGGAGTGGCTCCCTGATGTCCATGAGGCTCCAGTGCTAGCACCACAGGTGGCCAGGGGGTGGTATTGCAGCTACTCACTCAGCTTGGGTTAGGTGACATTAGGGATCAATGGAATTTCATATGGCCTAATTAAAAATTGTGACTCTTTTTTAACTTTATTTTTGTAAAGAAATTTTACATATAAATCTCACAAAATGTCGGATATTAACCAATCCAAATACTAAAAGGAATACAGCATCAAAAGACAATGACTTTTGAGTGATTCAGCAGTCTGGGCAAATTGTCCCCTAGCATATTCCAACTTTCCTTGCCTCTAAACTCCTAGCCCTGGTATTTATGGCATGGAATAGTTTATCAAGGGCCAAACTCCTGCAGGAGCGCACAGGAGCGGAGCTCCGGCAGTAAGGAGCCCAGGGGGCGGGCACTTGCAACAAGCCCCACCCCCTGATCCCAGCAGCCCTCAGTCAGAGCAAGAAGCAGCCAGGTAAGTTGCAGAGCTCCCCCCGCCCCACGGTCCAAAACAGTCCAGTGGCACCTTTAAGACCAGGTTTTATTCAGGTACAAGCTCTCCCTCCTCTGTGAGGGACAGATCTGCACGTCCCCCCCCAATAGCTAGCAATCCAAAACAGTCCAGTGAAGCCTGAGGGGTGGGTGTTGCCATCTTACACACTTCCGGTGATGTCAGGGGGTGTGGCATATGCAAATAACTTATGCTAATGAGTTATGCTAATGAGCCCCTGCACCTCTTTTTCTACAAAATGACCCCTGAGTTTATCAGTGGCCAAACATTATTGGGTGAAACAGTTTCTACCATACAAGGAATCAAGTATCCCCCCCTCCCCCGGTGATAGCTTTAGATGTACTGCCCCCAAAGCGTAAGCCATGAAACAGGTAGCATGATTTAATTGGAACTGTTTTGATTGGCGACCAGACAAATATATATTTATAGGTTATGCGCCTCTAAGCAACAAACTAGAGATGTATCCAGCTGGGGAATTAGGCTTCAATTGAAGGAGCTCCTCACCTACCAGCCTGATGGGAATTTTGAATTACAATGTCAGAAATAGTCCGTGACATCCAGTGATTTCAGGGAGGGCAGCTAGCACATTTTCTAATTCTGCAGGTTTGATATTCTGTAAACAAGTCCCCAAGCAAAAAATAAGAAGAGAAGAAGAAAAGGTTGGATTTATATCCCACCCTTTACTACCTGAAGGAGTCTCAGAACGGCATACAATCTCCTTCCCTTCCCCCCTCCCCACAACAGACACCCTGTGAGGTAGGTGGGGCTGAGAGAGCTCTCTCAAGAACTGCCCTTGAGAGAACAGCTCTGACAGAACTTATGACTGACCCAAGATCACACCAGCAGCTGCCTGTGGAGGAGTGGGGAATCAAAACTGGTTCTCTCTAGACTTTAAAGACTATCTAGAGGGTAACTGGGATGTGAAACACAATTTATTGTATTTAGAACAATATTGATAGAAATGTTATCTTGTAATAGAAGTTAAGATACTGAAGTAAATATATGAAGTGTAAAGGAATGTAGGGTGGAGCACTGCGGGAAGCCATTAGTAAGGGTGGGGGGGAAGGGAAATATGGGTATTTGAAAAGTGAAACCAAATGTTAAATGTGATATTATATCCCAAAATTAAAGTTTTGTGGGGGAAAAAACTGGTTCTCTCAGATTAGAGTCCATGCTAACCACTACACCAAACTGGCTCAAAGCCAGTTTGACATAGGCCCCGGTCACACGAGAGGTTTTGGGCCGGGAGAGGGACGAATCAGGGCCGCAGCAATCGGGCGCGATCCCACAGCAACATCTGGGAAGCGTGCTGTGTCCGTTCCCGATCTGCCCCTTCTGGCCAAACACCGCAGCAAAAAAGAACCCCCTCCCTAGGTGGTTGTTTTCGAAAGGCCGCAGCAATGCTGGCCGTGGGATCGCCGGCGTGTCCTTCCGCTGGCACATTCCCGGCCCCCGGCTGAACTGCGCATGCTTGCACATGCGCAGTTCGGCAGCCTCCCCCTCCCGATTGTCTCTTCCTCCCCAACATCTGATCACACCAGGGAGCAACGGCGCCGCAGCTCAGGGGATCGTGGGATCCCGCCACGGCGTCTCTTTTTTGGTGCGGCTTTTAAAAGCCGCACTTTTGACGGTATTTTTCCTGCCGTGTGTCAGGGACCTAAATGTGACTATAAGCCAGGGGAGGGATTGCTTCTATCTCAACTCGTATATTCTCCATGACATAAGGACATCCAGTCTGGTTTCCGTGCAGCCTTCCTTCTCAATGAACTATCAGTATGACAACGATGAGTAATACTTTGCCAAGCACAACGGAGATTTTGCTTAACAAAACTAAGCACAATATGTACACAAGCGCAGTGCAGATTGTTCACTGAGCCCCCCCACCCCGCAGTGCTCACATCGAAACTCAGGCAGTGAGACGTAGCGCAGTCGGCACACCTGTGTTTCCATCCCAGATTTCGTTCTGATGGTGAGCAATTTAGTACCAAATGAGGGTTAATTGAGGAATATTTTAATTGCTTCAGGTATGTCTCTCATGAGAACATTGTTGTGACTGAAACCCGAACATTCAATAAAAGATTAGTTGATTGGAATCATGTGAAGAGCTGCATGTTGCAGCCTCCGGGAGGTGCATAATAATGAAGATGTAGTCTGTGTGAAGCCATTTGGTTTAGGCTGCCAGGGCTGCCCTTGGCAATCTCAGGAGCTTTTGGGAGGCTGGGCCTGGGAAGAAGTTGTAATGTCACTTCTGGGTAGGCCTGCAAATTCTGGGTTTGGAAATAGCTGGAGAGTGGGGGGAGTGCATCTTGGGGATCGTGAGGTTTGGGGAGGGGAAGGACCTGAGTGGTGTAAAATGTTGTAAAGTCCCCCCTCCAAAGCAGCCATTTTCTGCAGGGGAACTGTTCCTTCTTGTCTGGAAACCAGTTGTAATCCTGGGAGAATTCTAGACTCTACCTAGAGGTTGACAACCCTGCTTCTGGGTGATCACCTGAAAGTGATGTCACAGTCCCCTACAACACTCTAGGAATTGACCAAAACTCTCTGTTAAAAACCACAGAGACTGGGGAAATTCCTAGAGCGTTCCTAGAGGATGCTGGACTAAGATGGACCACCGGTCTGATCCAGCGGGGCTCTGCTTATGTTCTTATGATCAGCTGCAGCTGGGTTCAAGCCAGTCAAACAGAGTGCCGCCTTCCCCAGGCTGGGTGTGACTTGTGTGCTATTGATACAAGACAACTTCATATGCTGCAAGTAATAAATGTGAAGCTAATGAACAGTGTTGCTCTTTTCCCCTCAACAATCCCAGCTATACAACAAAGGGATCCTAAAGCAATTTACAAAAAGAAGAGTGAGGATATTATGGAAACCTAACCAAATCAGTGACTTGCCAAGCTTTGGTAACACCAGCCAAATCAGTTTGCTAGGCTGTTGTGACTTTACAGACAGACAGCATTATGCCTTTAATGCACTTTGTTGATGTCTTTAAAACTATTTCTGTGCTGCTTTTCTGCTGCGCACCCAAAGGCTGTATCATGATTTTGACTAAGCTCCTTAACTTGTTAGGCTTTGGTTGCTCCATTAGGAAGTGGTCTACAGAAGTGGGCAGAAGGTCACTTGGGAACCCACCAGTCACTCTCCGGGCCATTAGAAGCAGCTCTCTGCTCCTCTTCCAGCGTTGCTGTAATCCCTTTATTATTCTTATCCCTCTAAAGCGGCCACAGCATCTTCTCTCCTCTTTGGCATGAAAGAGGCATCTGCACCTGCGCTCTGGATGGGAATATGAGGGCACCGGTGCCTTCTCCCCAGCCGCCTTTCCTCCTTCACCTGTGCACACACATGCCCTTGCTACAGACGGGAAAGGAGCATGCTCTTGACTCTGAATCAAAGCTGTGGTTTGCCTCTTCCAGAGGAGGCACAGAGATGGGGTTACCAACCTACAGGTGGGGCCTGGAGGTCTCCCAGAATTACAGCTGATCTCCAGACAACAGAGATCTGCTCCTCTGGAGGAAATGGCAGCTTTGGAGAGCATAACTGGGCTGCTTTTTGCCTGGGGAGACCTGGCCATCTAGGCTGACTTTTTCCACCTGCTCAGCCTCACCACATGACTGCCTGGGTTTGCCAGGTCCTGTTCCCCCCCAGCTACTGGCTGGGGATGAGGACGTAGGGTTGCCAGATCCAGGTTGGGAAATTCCTGGAGATTTGGAGATGGAGTCTGGGGAGTCCAAGGACCTCAGTTGGGGTACAGCGTCATAGAGCCCCTCCAAAAGCATCCATTTGCTCCAGGGGAACTGATCTCTGCAGTCTGGAGATGAGCTGTGATTTTGGGGGGTTTCCAGGCCCCACCTGGAGGCTGGCATCCCTATGACTGCCTGTTCAGAGGAGGCACCTGGAACCTGGAGGTGCCGCTGTGGAGCTCTGTCCATGGAGGCTGAGCTCTTCTCCTTTTCCAGTCCTACCCTCTTGCTGTCTGCTTGTAAAACGAACAAACGAGCTTGCAAGTTGGCGCTGTTTTGTGAATTGTACTGTGTATATCTGTCCTGTGTACATGGTACCTCTGCACTGTGATAGTGCTTCTTATTTGTTAGCTGCCTTGAGTGTTCTTTAGTATCAAAAGTCATGATTCAAATAAATTAACAACACCCCCAATGTCAGGGGATTAGACCCCACCCTCATGGTCCCCAGGCAGCCCTCCAAAAATTTCCCAGAATTTCTCCAGCAGGAGTTGGCAACCCTACATAGAGGTAAACTTGCAGGGCAAATTACTATTTGTTGTGTGGTGGTTTGCATTGGGAAAACAACAGAGGAAATGCTTCCCCAGCTGAGCACTGCAGGCTTGTTCTCATTTTGTACAAGCCACTATTCTCTAATTCCACCCACAGAAATGCCATTTTGCTGCCTCTCGGGGAGGAAAATTAAGGAGCTCCCCGAAACATAATGCCTGCCTTCCCTTGCTACAGTTCATCTCAATACTGGCTCCGATCTCATCTCCCTGATGCTCTGCTTAGTACTTCCAGAGTGTGATCAAGGTTTACGGATAACATAAATACTATGGAGTCAGACAAGCAGAAGGCTGGCCACGCAACAAACCCCATTGGTGCTTTGTGTCACCTGACAAGTTAATAAGTTGCAGTACCTCTTTCTAAGGAGCTGCGGTGGCTCAAGTGGTTAAGACGCTGAACTGCAGGCTGTGGAAGGTCAGTAGTTCAGCAGTTCGAGACCCGAGTGTGCCGCATGACGGAGTGAGCTCCCGTCTCTAGTTCCAGCTCCTGCCAACCTAGCAGTTCGAAAGCAAGAAATTGCAAGTAGATAAATAGGTACCACTTTGGTGGGAAGGTAACAGCGTTCTGTGCACCTTGGTGTTTAGTCATGCCTGCCACATGACCACGGAAACGTCTTCGGACAGCGCTGGCTCTTCGGCTTTGAAACGGAGATGAACACCGCAACCCTAGAGTCGGACTCGACTGGCTTTCGAGCAAGGGAACCTTTACCTTTACCTCTTTCTAGCCACAGCTATTGGAGCTCAAGCACTGGAGGCCATGAGTCCCAGACCTCTATCATATTATGTGTTTCAATAGTATGTTTGCCTGTTCTGGGTTGGGAAATACCTGAAGATTTTTTTTTTTGGGGGGGGGAGCCTGGAGAGGGTGGGGTTTGGGGATGGGAGGGAATTCAGCAGGGTATCATGCCATAGAGTCCACCCTCCAAAGCAGCTATTTTCTCCAAGGGAACTGATCTCTGTTATCTAGAGATCAATTATAATAGCAGGAGATCTCCAGGTACCACCTGGAAGTTGGCAGCCCTATTCATCAGGCACAGTTGCCTCCTATTGCACCCAGCAATTGCCCAGCAATAGGATTGCAAACTGGGATTGGGAAAGAAAAAAACTACATGGGTTTGGGGGATTTGCCTTTACATTGACAAAATACACTCATGTTTAAAGGCACGATTACATCCCCCCCTTCATTTTACTAAAACGTGTTTTTTAAACTTGATTGTTGCTGCAGTCAGCTTACCATAAAGTCACTTTCTCCCCATTAAGACTTGAAGAAGAACTCTAGTGGATCAGGCTGAAGGTTCATCTAGCCCAGCATCCCCCCCCCAGTAGCCAGTCAGTTGCTGCAGATGGGCCACATGTTAAAGCTGTCCTGCAGCCCAATAGCTCTTATTCAGAGGTAGACTGCTTCTGGGCATGGGTGCTCCATTTAGCCATTTCAGAATATATATATACATTTCATGTTAGTGTTGTTCGTGGTTTGTCTTTAGTAGACGGTGGCTGACAAGCAAACTGACAATGGGTCTTCGGGATGTAGGAAATACCAGATCCACAGGGCAGCTTCGTGCAGCAAACATTCAGAGGGGAAAAGCCCCATAGACCAGAGACTTTGTTGTTAAATTACTTACCTGACACTTCTAAAGATCAACAAATGGTTGTTCTACATATGATTACTGCTGTCAGGCTGGTTTCCCCAGGCAATGGAAACAAAAAACAACAACAAAAAACCCCACTCCTAAATTACAAGATTGGTTGGAAAAGATAAAGGAGATATGTACTTTAGTTAAATTAACTGCTTATTGGAATAATAGAGACATATATAGAATAGATCTTCTATGGTCAAGAGCAATACAAAGAATGGAGATGATAATAGTATAAGTAAAATAGTAGCAATATTGACAGTCGCTATTGAAAGGTTCTTTATGAATAGAGAGGAATTCTGAAATGGGGTTTAGATAGATTCAGATAGGCATTGTATTCTTAGACACATTCTATATTTTTTATATATCCATATGCATTTTGTATTTTATGAATTGTTTCAGTAAAAACAAAAATTAAAGCCACCTTTCGGAGGCTTCACTACATCAATGATCGACAGGCAACAACACTCAATGCATTGCTGCTGCAGAATTATACCATCTAGGAATAATATGTTGTGTTTATATAGCACTCGAGTGCTGGGAAATATATTGCTATGTCTGTAATGCTTAAGGTATCCCTGCCACAAAGCTAAGAAGGTGACTTTGGACCAGCCAGCCTCTCTCAATTCATCCTACCTCACAGGTTGGTAGGATAAAGGGAGGACAGGGAAACAATATATGCTGCTTCTTGGAGGAAGGGCAGGATCCAAATGCACTAGATACAGGGCTTTTTTTGTAGAAAAAGGCCAGCAGGAACTCATTAGCATAATAGGCCACACCGAAAAGCAGAAACTCATTACCATATTATGCCACACCCTGACAGTGCAGCTTATTGGCATATTAGGCCACGCCCCATGCCTTCCCTTGGCTTGCCTGGGTGCCCTGCGGCTGCGGGGAGCCTGGGCAAGCCAGCCCTTGGAGGGGAGGGGAGGCATGGGGAGGCATTTAAATGCCTCCCTGATCCTTCCAGCCCCCCCTGGCCTGCCCACCTCAGAGTCGCTGGGGGGGGGGGCTCACTCTCCAGGCCTTCCCTCTGTAGCCACGCATGCACAGAGGTTTTGGCTGTAGGCGTGGGCGTGGCCAACTTGGAAGCCAGCCGGAACTCCGTTCCTATGCATTCCTGCCCCAAAATAGCCCTGACTAGATACATAGATACACTAGTCACGATCGTCCTTAGCTCAACCCTGCAAGGTAAATCAGTGCCATTATCCTTTCCTTGCGGGCAGAGGCTTCCTTGAGCCCCCCTGATACATTTAACAGGACAGAGCTGAGATTTCAGCTATGGCTGGCTTCCTGGCTCACAGCTCAGCTAAAGAAATAACTGAAAACTGCATGCAGAGGTAAAGGATTCACTCCTCCCCCTTCTGAAGGGTGGCCCAAATCGGAACCGTGTTCAAGGAGGGTGTCCCTTTTAAAAGCACCGAGCTGATCCATTCACGGATCTCTCAGTGTCGGGTCTGTTTTGCTCCCTGGTTGCAGCAGCTGACTGTGCTCTTTCCCATTGTTAGGTTTTTCAGACCCCCCCCCCCCGCTTCCTGCCAGAGCTCCCAGCTGAAGAGCATAAAAAGTTCCCCCAAAGCTTTCTGAATTTTAGATGTTCGCCGAGGCTCGCGGAGGAAGCCTCCACTGCTCTGCTATGCACTTTTATCTGTGCATCTAATGAAACCCAGAGATCATAACGGGACGGTGTCTATTTATCCAGCACGACCTTCCCTTCAGCTTCCTCTATGTTGTTGAATGCTGAATTTGAGATAAGAAAAAAAAAATATGCCTTGGAATGGGAGAATCTGCAGTTCAGAGGGGTGTAGGCTGGTTGGGCCGTGTGAGAAGCATCACCTGGCACAGTCCTCTTGCGTCTCTTCTTTTTCCCTGACAATGCCTAGGTTCTGTATGCGAGAAGTGATTTCAGATTGGAGAATATTTGATCATGAGATCCTTGCCTGGACTAGGAGATAACGCAGCCCCTGGAAAGAGGTAGCATGTACTTGAATGTGTACATTGGCCACCGGTCTTTTAGGGGAATGAGAAGAGCCATGTTACTCCCCAAGAAAAATCCCGCTTGGCCCACAGTCTGTACGAGAGACCGTTTGAGAGAGGACAGGACTCCGTAGATGCCAAAATGGGAGAAGCTGCAAGTTGGTGGGGGACAGGCTGATTGGACAGTGTGTGAGAAGCCCTGGCCTGGAGGGCCTAGGCTAGCCCAGTCTCATCCGATCTCGGAAGCTGAGCAGGGTCATCCCTGATTAGCGTTTGGATGGGAGATCTCCAAGGAAGTCCAGAGTTACTATACATATGTAAAGGTTCCCTTGCTCGAAAGCCAGTCGAATCCGACTCTAGGGTTGCGGTGCTCATCTCTGTTTCCAAGCCGAAGAGCCAGCGCTGTCCGAAGACGTTTCCGTGGTCATGTGGCCAGCATGACTAAACACCAAGGCGCACGGAACGCTGTTACCTTCCCACCGAAGTGGTACCTATTTATCTACTTGCAATTTCTTGCTTTCGAACTGCTAGGTTGGCAGGAGCTGGAACTAGAGACGGGAGCTCACTCCGTCATGCGGCAAACCCGGGTCTCGATCTGATGAACTACTGACCTTCCACAGCCTGCAGTTCAGCATCTTAACCACTTGAGCCACCACAGCTACCTATACATAGGTAGGCAATGGCAAATGTCTTGTGCCTTGAAAGAGGAAGAAGAAGAAGAAGAAGAAGAAGAAGAAGAAGAAGAAGAAGAAGAAGAAGAAGAAGAAGAGGAGATTGGATTTATATCCTGCCCTTCATTTGGAGTCTCAGAGCAGCTTACAAACTCCTTCCCCTTCCCCTCCCCATAACAGACACCTTGTGAGGTAGGTGGGGCTGAGAGAGCTCTGATAGAAACTGCCCTTTGAAGGACAGCTCTCATCAGAACTATGAAACACTGTGATAAAAATGACATTTAATAATTCATGTGAACCTCAATATGTATATCTATTCAAACATGACAGTTTTGCTTAGGAAATTCTGACATATTCAAGGAAAAGTCCAACATCATGATATCCTCCACGAGCACCCGGTTTTATACTCATTTCATTAGTCTTCCTCAGGAGTAATCCTCTAAGGTTGGAAGGTGTAGACCTCTTGATACAGCTTAACTTCTTTTGAATGCAGTTTAACTTCTTTTTTTACTGTCTTGCAATTATTGCAGCTGAAATTCTTTTTCAAAATATCCTGAAATGGATATTTTGAATGGAACTGGAAGTAAGTTTAAATTATTCAAGTTAAAAATCATTTTAAAATGATCACAATGCTATATTCCATTCAACTGCATATCTCTTTCCAATCTCAATAACCATGTTTGTTTCAGGATATTGTTTCAAGTTGTTTCCTTGTTTTTTGGTATGTACCTACAACTGTGATCCCTTCCTTGTACTCATCAGAACTATGGCTTGTCCAAGGTCATCCAGCAGCTGCAAGTGGAGTAGTGGGGAAGCAAACCTGGTTCTCCCAGATTAGAGTCTGCACACTTAACCACTACACCAAACTGGCTCTGAAAACACTATGGGGTCATGATGAGTTGTCTGTGCCTGGATGGCACTTTACACACACACACACACACACACACACACACACACGACTGCAGGGTTATTTCTTTTGTCATCTGCTTTATTGTGCTGTCTGCTGAATTATGCTGAGTTGCTTGTTGGTTTAACTCCATGTATCAGTGATGTGCTGCTGTGTGAAAAAGTGCCTCCCTTTAGTGGGACTGAAACACAATGTCATTGTGTTGCTTTTGAGTTTTTGTGATATGGGAGAGGAAGAAAGGGCCTCTCCACATTTTATAAAATAAGCGCTGACTTTATATTCTTTCCTGAACGACTCTTGCTATGATGCTAACCAGGGGAAGAACAATTCCGTTGCTGGGGAAGCCAGCTTGGCATCGGAATCTGGCCGTTGCAACTCTCCGTGCTTCACGTGTGATGGGCCTGTATCATTTGCTATGGCAGAGAATCCAACGCGCACTCCTCCCTTCCGCTTCTATGCGGTACAGATGCACACTCTATGGCCTGATAGACTCCGAGCAAAAGCTCCCCAGTGTGTGAGTATGTGGGAAGGGCCATTAATACTACGGGATCGTGCGCTGGGGTGGCATTATCTCCTACTCTGGAGCTGGCAAATGGAACGCTTCCCAACAATGGTTGGCTGCCAGTCTTCGACGGTTCTGTGGAAATTGAATTTAGCACCAATTAAAATGGAATTTGGCCATTGCCAAATGCCTCTGCAGTGAATTTGTCATATTTGTGTAAGTCTGACTGAACAGATGCTACCTTTCTCTGGGAAAAAGATACAGTGGTAAGCTCCATTCAGGTTTAAAATGTACGACGGGAGTGCTCCAGCGTCATCCACGATTAAGGAAGATGGGCAGCTCTGGCAGCTGATCCTTCGCAAGGTTAGTGGAACTGGGCAAGGTTAATGAAGGTCTAAGAGTCAGCAGCCTGAAGACAGGCTTTTTAGAACACTTTGAGGCGAGGCTGGGGCTTATTGAATGCTTTTTGTGGAATCTGTTTGCAGAGCTCGGCACTTGTCATTGAAAAGGCTGTTGCAAGGCAGCAGAAGCCAGGGGGAAAGGGAGAGGAAAGGGAGAGGTGCTGTGGCTCAGTGGCAAAGCATCTGTTTGGCATGCAGAAGGTCTCAGGTTCAATCACCGGTGTCTCCAGTTAAATGGATCAGGCACTAGATGACGTGAAGGACCTCAACCAGAGACCCTGCAGAGCTGCTGCCAGTCAGACAAGTTAATAATGAACTTGATAGACCAATGGTCTGACCCAACAGAAAGCAGCTTTATGTGTTCATGTGAAAGCCTAGGCTATTACATAATGCACTTTCCCCAGATATGCCCTTGGGTTGGGTTAAGAGCATAAGAAGAGACCTGCTGGATCAGACCAGTGGTCCATCTAGTCCAGCAGCCTGTCTCACACTGTGGGCTGCTAGTTACTAGGGAGGGCCAACAACAGAGCATAGAGGCCGAGGCCTTCATAAGAAGAGCCCTGTTGGATCAGACCAGTGGTCCATCTAGTCCAGCAGCCTGTCTCACACAGTGGCCAACCAGTTCCTCTGGAGGGCCAAAAACAGGGCTTTCCCCTGATGCTGCCTCCTGGCACTGGGATTCAGAGGTTGATCGTGGCTAGTAGCCATGGGTAGACCTATCCTTCAAGATTGTATCTAGCCCCCTTTTAAAGCCGTCTATGCCTGTGGCCATCATTACATCCTTAGGAAGCAAACTCCACATTTTAATCAGTCTCTGTGTAAAGAAGTATTTCCCTTTGTCCATCCTGAATCTACTGCCCATCAGTTTCATTGTATGCCCCGGAGTTCTGTTATTTTGGGAGAGGGAGAAAAAGTGCTCTTTGTCAACTCTGTCCACCCCTTGAGTAAGTTTATAAACCTCTATTGGATCCCGCCTTAGCCGTCTCTGCTTGGACTCTGCCACTGACAGCTGTGGTTCTGTGCTTTCCAGCAACACAGCGACCTTATTCATATTGGGAGCATGAAGAGAAAGGGTTTTAAGGCTCCCAACCTGAAATGGCCCTGGGGAGCCACCATTGCCCATTTGGTGGAAACTTAGCATGTGCTATCAGCAGGGCCGGCCCGAGGTTGTCCTGCACTCTAGGCAAGTGCAGATGCCAACCTCCCGGTGGGGCCTGGAGACCGCTCCTGGCTGGCTCCGGGAAGGCGCTCCTCCTCCTCTGCAGGTGGGGGGGAGGTGAGGTGGGGGGGGAGGCGTGCCTTGCCTGGGCCGCCGCCGCCGCAGGAGGAGAAGAAGAAGAGGAAGGGGCGCTGCTCCGCACCGCACGTAGACGGCCGGGGATGGAGGAAGGAAGGCAGGGTGAGCACCAAGGCGAGGGGGGGCGAACGCACCGGGCCCGTCCGGGCACACACACACATTCCCCCCCCACGGGGGCAGCCCAGGAGCAGCCCGAGCTGAAAGTGAAAACGGAGGTGCAGCAGCAGTAGAAGGAAGGGGGCCTCCCCCACCACCCCAGCAGGTCCTGAACCATCCCCCCCCGGTCCACTGCACTTCGGCGTTGAGCCGCCAGGTGCACCACAGGCAGGCAGGCAGCCACCCGTTAGGCCAAGCCTAACCCAGCCTGCCTGCCCCATGGGGCTTTCTGACAGCCAGTCTCCCCCCACCAGGGGTGATGTCTGAGTCCCCCCGACCCCGAGGGCCCTGCCGTCCAGCTCACACAGGAAGAGGAGGAGGAGGAAAGGGGACCCCCGTCGTCGCCGCCATCCTCTCCCAGCAGGCCTGCCAATCTGCAGCGCGTCGCCTGCTTCCACTTTCGCTTTCGGGCCGCCGGAGGAAGGGGGCGGACGAGGCGGGGCTTCGGGCAGGCACGCCTCTGAGCGTGCACAGAGCACCTTCCCCGGTTGGGTGCTCAAGCAGCTTCTCGCCTCCCCCCTGGCTCACCTCCCCCTGTCGCTCGCCTCGCCACCTCCCCCCCGGCTCGCATCCCCCCGGCTCGCATCCCCCCGGCTCGCATCCCCCCCATCTGCAGAGGAGCAGCAGCAGCAGCGCCTTCCCAGAGCCGGCAAGGGCGGCATCCACTGGGAATTCCTGAGTTTAACATGCGGGATTTCCGGCTCGGGGGCGCTGATTGGGCCGGCGGCCTGGCAGCGGCCCTGGCTATTGGCTCCCTGCCTGCCTGGCCACGGGCCCCGCCGGGCCAGGCAGCGCCCCCCCCCCCCCGCCCTTCTTGCCGGAGACGAGAGCAGCTGGCGAGGAGAGGCTGCCAGCGGCCGCCCCTGCCTCTCCTCCCGCGCCCCAACGGCCGGCTCGCGCTCTAGGCGAAGGCCTAGTTCGCCTAGTGGGCGAGCCGGCCCTGGCTATCAGGCTACATGCTCCTGCTACAAATAGTGGCTCCCCAAGGCCATTTTAGGTCAGGATAACTGTGCAAGAGGGAAGGCTTAAACATCCTCTTGTCTTGCCTTGCTGTCCCAATCTGAATTGGACCGCCACACACCTGTGAAGCATGAAATCCCCATACAGATCAGCTGTCTGTGTGCTAATGCCCCTGTACAGATCTATGGTGTGGTCTCATCTGAGATGCTGTGTACAGGTCTGGTCACCATATCTGAAAAAGGACATTGCAGAGCTGGTAAAAGTACCCAGGAGGGCAATCAAGATGATTTGGGTTGGAGCACCTTCCCTATGAGAAAAGGCTGAAGAGTGAAAGTTTTCTAAACTTTCAGTTCAATTCAATTCAAAACCTTTATTGGCATGGATCAGAGTCATAAACAGTCACCCTTCAGTTCATGGATTTAACACATAGCTTCCTCGTTATAAGGCAGTTACAGAAATTAGCCACCGCTTCAATAACCACAGTTTAGAAAAGAGACGACTAAGGGGGACATGATAGAGGTTTATACAATTATCCATGAGGTGGAGATAGAACTCAAAAGCATCTAATGAAGCTGATGGGTGGTAGGTTCAGGATGGACAAAAGGAAGTACTACTTTACACAGAGAGTGATTGAAATGAGGAATTTGCTTCCAGAGGATGTAGTGATGGCCACAGGAATAAACGGCTTTAAAAGGGGATGAAATAGATTCATAAAGAATAGGTCTATCAATGGCTACTAGCCATGGTGACTGAGGGGAACGAACCTCCACGTTCAGAGGCACTAAACCTCTGAATTCCAGAGCCAGGAGGCAACATCAAGGGAAACCCTTGGCCTCTATGCCCTGTCGTTGGCTGTCCAGAAGAACTGGTTAGCCACTGTGTGAGACAGGATGCTGGACTAGATGGGTCACTGGTCTGATCCAGCAGGTCCCAAAGTGTTCTGCCTGTTCTCAACCAGGGCCAGGGCCTTTTCAGCCATGCCCCCAGCCTGGTCAAACTCTCTCCCCAGTGAGATCTGGGCCCAGTGGGATTTGGCTCAGTTCACAGGGCCTGTATGACTGAGATGTTGATGGGACATTTGATTGAGGACAGGGACTGTTAGACAGAACAGTGGCCTCCTGCCCCCCCTTTATTCTTTTAAATTTAAGATCCTCCTTATGGGTGGAATATTGATTATATACCAGCCACCTCAATTATTTGCAGAATAGATATGTAAGCCACCCAGCCATCTGTGGAACAGATATGTGGCACCACCCAACAGTATTAAATTGCTGAATAGCACTACATTGTAACTGTATTGTATGTATTCGATTTAGGGTTGCCAGCTCTGAGTTGGGAAATACTTGGAGTTTGTTTTTTTTGGGGGGGTGGATCCTGGGGAGGACAGGGCTTGGGGAGGGGAGGGTCCTCAGCATAAGATAATTCCATAGAGTCTGCCCTCCAAAGCAGCCATTTTCTCCAGGGGAACTGCTGTTGGTCATCTGCAGATCAATTTTAATAGCAGAAGTTCTTCAGATGCCACCTGGAGGCAGGTTTCCCTAATTCCATTATGCATTGAGATATATTATATGTTGTATGCCGCCCTGAGCTTTGCTTGCGGGAAACGGAGTGGGATAGAAATCAACTAAATTAAACTCTTCTTACGTTCTCCAAGCAACAGAGATCAGTTGGCTTGGAGAAAATGACCACTTCGGAAGGGGACTCTATGGCATTATACCTGCTGAGGTCCTTCCCTCCCCACCCCCAACCCCCCCCCCCCAAAAAAACCCCTGGGTTCCACCCAGGCCCATAGCGACAGTGGGGCATCTTGGGGCTAGCTCCCCCCCTGACTTATTGGCAAGGCCCCACAACTTCCCATCCAGCCCTGGGCCACCGAGTGGAGGAGGGTGCGGGGAAGGAGCCAGGTATTTCTGGCAAGCTGTCTGGCCTGAAGGGCCGGCTATGGTGGCCACACAGAGCCAGACAGCACCTCTCTATTTCCCCCAGAAGGTCTGTTTGGTGTCGTGGTTAAGTGCGTGGACTCTAATCTGGGAGAACCGGGTTTGATTCCCCACTCCTCCACTTGCACCTGGCTGGATGACCTTGGGCAAGCCGTAGTTCTGATAAGAGCTGTCCTCGAAAAAGAGCAGTTTCCGTCAGAGCTCTCTCAGCCCCACCTACCTCACAGGCAATGTTCCCTCTAACCTGTGGAGTCTTGTGAGCAAAAATTCTCCTTTGTGAGCTACTGGCATTAAAGCTGTGAGCAAGTGATTTGGCTACTGTATAAATTAGTCTGCTCTGGAGCCATCCTTCCTGAGCTAAGACAGAAATCTGTGAGCTAGAGGCTAAAAAACTGTGAGCTAGCTCACACTAACTCAGCTTAGAGGGAACATTGCTCACAGGGTGTGTCTGTTGTGGGGGGGGAAGGGAAAGGAGTTTGTAAGCTGCTCTGAGACACCGTTGGGTAGTGAAAGGTGGGGTATAAATCCAATCTCTTCTTCTTCTTCTTCTTCTTCTTCTTCTTCTTCTTCTTCTTCTTCTTCTTCTTCTTCTTCTTCTTCTTCTTCTTCTTCTTCTGTTTCCTCCAGAAAGTATTTGTTGCTGGCAGGCTTCGCTGTGCTGTCTGGCGTAAGGGGCCTGCTATGGTGGAGTGAGGGGCCACTGCGAGGAGGAGGTGGCTTGGCTGAGGCCTGGGTGGAGGAAACAGCAGAGCAGCTCAGGATAGGAGTAGGGGTGCCCCCTAAGAAACATAAATGCCCCCCAACTTTACAAATCCTGGCTACGGGACTGGCTCCACCCCACAAATCTCCAGGTATTCACCAACCTGGAGCTGACAGCCTCACTCTGCAGTAGTGCAGATACAGGGGAGAAAGTGTTGGTGCCCCCTGTCCTCCTCCGCCTTGATGAGTCCATGTACGGGCGGGTCATGAGCACATGGGTCGTTAGTCAGACTATCGGTCTTCCAAGGTCAATATTGTGTCCTCTGCTTGGCAATGGCTCTCCAAGGTCTGAGCTACAGGTCTTTCACCCATTTCTTGATCTCTTTAATTGGAGGTTTTGGGGTTGAACCCGGGACCATCTGCATACAAGGCGGAACCTCTACCATTAATCCACAGCCCCTCCCAATTCTATGACATGGGCACGTCAACTCAGATTTGAATGGCATAGTCCAAGCAGAAATCTCATTGTGGAGGAATTTGGAAGCATCCAACGATCATGCCCATATCATTCAGATGAATTAATGCAACTGCATTATTGAAAACAGATCAGCCAATATCATAATGCCCCTATATAAATCAATGGTGCGACCTCATTTGGAATACTGTGTGCAGTTCTGGTCACCACACCTTAAAAAGGATATTATAGCTTTGGAAAAAGTGCAGAAAAGGGCAACTCAGATGATAAAAGGGTTGGAACACTTTCCCTATGAGGAAAGGTTAAAGCGCTTAGGGCTCTTTAGCTTGGAGAAACGATGACTGAGAGGTGACATGATCGAGGTTTATAAGATTATGCAGGGGATAGAGCAGATAGAGAAAGAGGTACTTTTCTCCCTTTCTGACAATACAAGAACTCGTGGGCACTCCATGAACTTGCTGAGTGGTCGGGTTAGAACGGATAAAAGAAAGTACTTCTTCACCCAAAGAGTGATTAACACATGGAATGCACTTCCACAGGAACTGGTGGCAGCTACAAGCATGGACGGCTTCAAAAGGGAATTAGATAAGCACAAGTGGAGGCCCGCAAGAAACTTGTGGGATGGTTATCTCATTCATCACACCTTTGCTTCCTCTCCTCACCCCCTACCTCTCTCACACTATTTCTCCCCTCTGCCCCCCTTTTCTTGCTCTCTATTTCTCCTCCATGCATGTGACTTCCTCTGTCTTTCTGACCTGTCATCTTTCTCGTTGTTTTTCTGCCTCCCCACTTCATCACTCTTTCTCTCTCTTTTTCTGCCCCACCTCTCAAATGTCCAGGAATTTCCCAACCTGGAGTTGGCAACCCTATTTATTTATTTATTTAACAGCCAGTTTACCTTTATCTTCCTCTCTGTCTTCTGCTTTTCATCTCCACCCCCAGCCTCTACCTAGGAAAATTACAGTCTTTCTCCACAGTGGGGACCAAAGCAGCTTTCATTATTCCCTCCTCCTGTGAGGTTGGTTTGGCTGAAATATGTGACTGGTCCAAAATCACGCAGCCAGCTTCCACTGCAAGATGGGGATCTGAACCTGGGTCTTGCAGACCCTACTTTGAAGCTCTAACTGCTGCACCTCACTGGCTTTCATAGGGTGGCTGCTGATGAATGGTAGCAAGCAGCCGAGGCTAGGTGAGTCATGCAAAGCAGGGGAGACCTGGCAACCCTAGACAACTGCCAGGCCTAGAGTTGTCAACCTCCAAATGGGACTTGGGGACCCCCCAGAATTACAACTGGATTCTAGATAGCAGAGGTCTGTCTCCCTGCAGAAAATGGCTGCTTTTGAGGGTGGACTCAGTGGCATTATACCCAGCTGTGGCCTCTCCCTTCCCAAACCCAGCCCTCCACAAAATTTCAAGAAATCCCCCAGCCTGGCACTGGCAACTCTTGTGAGGCCTGGCCCCACGGCTCCCTTCCTCCCTCCCTCCCTCCTTGAAAGGCCAAAAGAGGCCTGGAAAGGGCCCTTCCCCCACCCTTTGACTCACAGAGCCAGTTAGAAGCCTCCCCCCCCTCGAACGTTCTAATCTCTCTCTTACTGTTGATGCCTGGAGTTAGATCCCTGCAGAGGCCATTTCAAAAGGTATTGGGGGGAATTCAGCCGTCCCTGGAGGGATTTTTTTACTTCTTGGATTTTTCTGCAGACACAGGAAGTATACTGACTATGTCGGAAAAGCTGTTGGGGCAGAGTGAGCTTCCTGTTAGTGGAAATAAGTATCCGCACAACACGCCCTCTGTTGGAATTAGATATATAGATATGGAGCAGAGGTCCATCAGTGGCTATTAGCCACAAGGTATAGATAGGGACTATGGGGCAAGTGATGCTCTGTCTTCTTGGTGCTTGGGGGGGGGTCAACAGTGGGAGGGCTTCTAATGTCCTGGCCCCACTGGTGGACCTCCTGATGGCACCTGGTATTTTTGGCCACTGTGTGACAGAGTGTTGGACTGGATGGGCCATTGGTCTGATCAAACATTGGCGTCTCTTATGTTCTTATGTTCATTCTTTAGCTGCAGGACAAAACCCCAGAACCTTCCGCAAAAGAGACTAGAAGATGGCCTTGACATTGCCTCAAATCTGCAGCTCACCTCAGGCAAGCACTTTTAGCTTCATAGTACTCATGCCCTCCTTAAAAGCTAGTGTGGCAGATAGATTGATGACTCAGACCCAGCCCACATTTTCTTGGTGGTCCTCCATTCATCTACTGACCTTGCTGAGCTTCCAAGATCTCATGAGACAGGGCTATAGAGTACCATACCACTCTCGGAGATTAAACTAGGGGAAGACTTATGCATGCTTGTTTGAACTCTTTGAAAACACAGAAATGTAATGAATTATTCAATGATTCCTTATCGAAGGATTCAGTCTGGGATTCTTTTCTTCTTCTGGCTCACATTTGGTTAATGGAAGCTTCTGGGGAATTTATTGTCAGCTCAACAACAGTTTTGATTTAGTGCCTTTAGTTAGCTCTACTAAAAGTTTGGTTTGGCATTCACAGATTCTCTCCAACTTTTGTTGTTCTCCCCGTTCCTTCTTTTGCAGGAAGTCTCTGTTTTATGCATCACCTCCAAGTGGATCCTTCTGTCTTGTTCCCCTGCTGGAGGTTGGGGTGGAGGCGGCTAGGGGAGACGGGACCCATCATATAGCGAAAGTGTACGATGTGGCATGTGTAAAGCAGAGAGCCTATTTTAGCCCATTGTTTCCATAGCAACAGGTGCTGCCACTAATCTGGTTTGTAGAGTTGAAAAAGTATTCTGACTTCAGTGCAAGGGAAAGGCAGGCGCTGAGCTCGTCCATCTCTTCCCCAAGCACAGATAACTTCAGAGGTTAGCCTGGCTGCTGAGACTGTTGATCATTGCTGAACTTGATATGAAACAGAGGCTTAACTGGGACCTCAATTAAAGCTTAATCTTTATGATTTCAGTCTTGAAAGACTCCCCCCCCCTCCAATATCATTTACAAATACCATTCAAGCAAATCCAGTAACACCATTCACACAGATTCAGAGCCAGAACAGACTAAACCTTGGAAAATACATCATCACTCTGCTCTGCTGAATCTGATCAGACCTGAGTGCGATCTTTGGGAGAGGGGTGGAAGATCGGTAGTAGAACATCTGCTTGTCGTGCAGAAAGTCCCAGGTTTAATCCCCACCATCTCCAGTTTACAAAGATCAGAGAATAGGCCACATCTTCTGAGCATGTGTGTATTAAGTGCTTTCAAGTCACTTCCAACTTACAGTGACCCTATGAATGAATGATCTCCAAAATGTCCTATTGTGAACAGCCTTGCTCTCGTCTTGCAAATGGAAGGCCATGGCTCTCTTTATAGAGTCGATCCCTCTCATGTTAGGACTTCTTTTTTTTGCTGCCTTCAACTTTTCCTAGCATTACCATATTTTCCAGTGACTCTTTTGTCTTCTCATAATGTGACCAAAGTCTGACAGCCTTAGTTTAGTCATTTTTTGCTTCTAGGGAAAATTTAGGCTTGATTTGTTCTACAAACCACTTATTTTGGCAGTCCACGGTATCCGTAAAACCCTCCTCCAACGCCACATTTCAAAGGAATCAGCTTTCTTCCTGTTCGCTTTCTTCACTGTTCAGCTTTCACATCCATACATAGTAATGGGGAATACCTTGGCATGAGTTAACTTGATCTTGGTTGCCAGCAACACATCCTTACACTCAAGAATCTTTTCTAGCTCTTTCATGGCTGCCCTTCCCAGTCTCGGTCCCCTTCTAATGTCTTGGTTGCCATCTCCCTTTTGGTTGATGATGGAGCCAAGGAATAGAAAATCTTGAACAATTTCATTTTGGTCATCATCAGCCTTCAAGCTGTGTAATTCCCCAGTAGTCATTACTGAAAAAGTGGCAATGATTCCGGATGTTGGAAAAACTCTTTTAATTAAATTTGAATAATTGCTATGTTCTGTTTTAACGCTTGTATCTTAAAAGGTTGGCTGACCATATAATAATAGTAATTTAAAGAGTAGAAGGTGATGTGGAAAGATGATGTGAAAGACCTCTACCTGAGACCTGGAGAGCCACTGCCAGTCAAAGTAGACAATGCTGATTTTGATAGACCAATGGCCTAACTTGTTATTAGGCAGCTTCATGAGTTCACTTGACTAGGTGAGGAAGGTGGACTTAACACTTTCCCCACAACCTGGCAACTGGCAGGGGGCACTCACCAGGAGCAAGAGGGAGGTCTAAGCCTCATCACCGGCAAAACAGTGACATCACTTCTGGCATGCGACAAAACTGACGTTATCATGTCACCAGTGTCAGTGACACTCTGGTATCTGGGGGGAAACTCTATGGTAAAATGGCTTCTACCATAGAGTTTTTGCCCAAAAACCAGATCTGGCACATGCCAGAAGCAAAGTTCCCTCTAAGCTGTGGAGTCCTGTGAGCAAATGTTCTACTTTGTGAGCCACTGGCATTAAAGATGTGAGTGAGCAATTTGGCTACTGCATAAATTATGTTTGCTCTGGAGCCATCCTCCCGGAGCTAAGACAAAAATGTGTGAGCCGGAGGGTAAGAAACTGTGAGCTGGCTCACACCAACTCAGCTTAGAGGGTTCACTGGCCAGAAGTGATATCAACATGTTTCCAACAACAGTGGCCTAGTCCTGCCTCTCCTGCCAATAAGTCCCTCTGCCAGCCAGCTGACTGGTGGGGGGCTGGCAACCCAAGGACCAAGTAGCAGCAGGGTGCAATTTAGGAGCAGGAAAACAATGTGGAGGGGACCTCCCTCCATGCCACTTTCATTATCAAATGAGCAGCCTTCTCCCCTTGGTTTCAAATAAGGAGATCAATTATGGATCTCCCAGCATTAGTTTGGAGAAATCAGCTTCATATAGTAAGGAATGTCTACATTTCATATCAGAACTAAGTCGCATTTCTCACTTGACTTCATTTTTTTGTACATCCTTTGGGTGGTCAACACTGAAGCAAGACTTGGTCATCCTCTGACAGCAAAGACCATTCAGTTGTCCCGGAAAGGGCTCCTCCATCCACCACACAATGGATGTTGGGCACTGAATCTAAGCACTGAATCTAAGCCCCCACTGCCCCTTGCTCACACTTCCCTGAATCGGCAGGATCAGAAGTGCTTTTTGAATGATTTTGCTTAGCAAACTTAAGAGGGGGGGAATGCTTGTGTGAACAGATGGCTGTTCCTTGTTGTGTCAGGAGGCAACTTGCATGATTGCAGGGGAGGCTGTTGAAAAGATGTGCAAAGACACACCAAATGAATAATGCAATGTGACTGCTGTTTGTGGCGGGGAAGGTAGTTTGGGGCATCGTTACCATTCTCAGTCATGGTACGATGAGCAAAGAGTTGCTAGGAAGAAATGATAGCTTTTGTCAGATCAAATTGGTGCAAATTTAATTAGGAGCGCAACCCCCCCCCCCCAAGATGGCACCAAGAAACAAGCGCTCCGATCATACACTCCTCTGTGGAAGAAATGTTACCAAAAATGTGAAAGAAGAACAGGGCCTCCTGTACTAAGTGGAGGGTTTATTAGTATTCTCAAAAAATAGGCAGGGTGCTTATTCAGAGCAGGGGCCCATAGAAATGCGCACATATTTATTTCCCCAAGAACCGTGTAATCTTTCAAGCTTTCAGTTTTAAGAAGGAGAAGGATTGCCATGATACGATCTGACAGTTGCCTGGCTTATGCAAACTCTAAAAAAAGATGTTGACTTCCTCGCCATTGATCACCACTTCTCCCCGGCAAGAAGGGAGGGAAGGACCAGGTAGCAACATCACTGCCCCGACTGATCCTGAAAGCTGAAAACAAGCTTTGCTCAGCAAAGACCCTCCATTGGGATTCATGCTTCTTAGGGTGTAGTGCCAGTGTGGTATAGTGGTTAGAATGTCAGGCTAGGAACTGGGAGGTAAAGGTAAAGGTTTCCCTTGCTTGAAAGCCAGTCGAATCCAACTCTAGGGGGTGGTAAAGGTACCCTTGCTCGAAAGCCAGTCGAATCCGACTCTAGGGTTGCGGTGCTCATCTCCATTTCAAAGCTGAAGAGCCAGCGCTGTCCGAAGACGTCTCCGTGGTCATGTGGCCGGCATGACTAAACACCAAGGTGCACAGAACGCTGTTACCTTCCCACAAAAGTGGTACCCATTTATCTACTTGCAATTTCTTGCTTTCGAACTGCTAGGTTGGCAGGAGCTGGAACCAGAGACGGGCGTTCACTCCATCATGCGGCACCCAGGTCTCGAATTGCTGAACTACTGACCTTCCACAGCCTGCAGTGGTACTTATCTCCATTTCCAAGCCAAAGAGCCAGCATTGTCTGAAAACTTCTCTGTGGTCATGTGACCAGCATGACTAAACACCGAGGTGCACAGGATGCTGTTACCTTCCCACTGAAGCGGTACCTATTTATCTACTTGTAGTTTCTTGTTTTCAAACTGGTAGGTTGGCAGGAGCTGGGGCCAGAGACTAGAGTTCACTCCATCACGCGGTAATAGGGTCTCGAACTGCCTAGCTACAGACCTTCTCTTAACCTCTGAGCCACCGCAGCCCAGGTTCAAATCCACACTCTGCTATGAAAACTTTCTGGGTGACCTTGGGCTAGTCACATGCTCTCAGCCTGACCTGCTTCACAGGGTTGTTGTGAGGGTAAAATGAGAGAATTGTGTTAGCATCTAGAGGGCCCTAGTGGGGAGAAAGGAGGAGTATAAATGAACAAATAAAAAAAATAAATAGGGTGGTTCCACATGAATCCAATGTAGCATTTACCATCCTTTGTATAAACATTTCTAATGCTGACTCCAACTGATGTGCTCAATCCACTGTTCTCCCATTCTTTCCTCATTATAATCCCATGTTTGTTTGTTTGTTTTGCAAAGAGCTGATGAATTGGGTGTTTTTTTTTTGTTTTTGCTTTCCAGTGGTACAGAAGCATCACTGTTGTGGTGTGCAGACAGTCTAATTCCCCATGTTCTCAGGATGACATGTATTTTGGCATGAGTTGAAAGGCATAGTCCCAGTTGTCAACCTCCGAACTCTTGCAATAAATAAATATGAACATTTCTTTTTAAACTGAAGACTCAGTGTACCTATTGTATACGGTGAATCAAACCACTCAAAACAAATTATACAAACCTACTATCAGTACCATATTTGAAAAAAATCACATAGTACAAAAGCGAAGTACAGAATAGCTCAATGGTAGCACTGTGGGGCTTCCACTCACAAACACACAGGCACACAAAAGATTGCAGTCGGCCATAATACGTCATTACACCAATGTGAATGGACACCATTTCTAGTTCTTCCATTAGGTGGTATTTCTGGTGTCAGGACATCATAGGGCTAATTGGCTCAAATGGAGGCACCAGTGATGGAGATGTGTGTCTAAACAGAGTGGGAAGTGGATTCAGAATAATAATGGACCAGAACCCCTGGATGGATGGGAAAATCTGGGAGGTAAATTATTTCAGGAGTGCCATATCCAATGGCAGGTGGGTCCTCTTGTAATTATGCATGCTGTGAATGCCGGAACATTATTTGATAGCAAAGAACGGCCTTGGTGTGGAACGAACCTTATAGTCCATGTATCAGTGACATCTGGTAGAGTTTGCACCATAGTAAGTATCTGAGTATGCACTGTATATGTGTGAGATACGATTTCTACCCCGGGGCAGAGGTGTTATCAACCCATCCCTGCCTTAAGCAATCACCAGAAAGCAGGTTACTGCTGCCAGCACTTCTTTCATTGCAAAAACACAATATTGGCCCAGGGTTATGGTCACCCAAGCCATCAGTCAGTCTTTATTATGGCCCACAAGCCATACAGAAGCGGGGGGGGGGACACCTTAGCTATCTACATAAAATCTCTACACACTTCATTCAGGGTAGTATATTTAATAGTTTAAAGGTTAGAGTCTGAGCAGTTATACACATAAGGTTGTCAGGTCCCCTCTGGCAGCTGGTGGGGGGTGGGTAGGTTTGGCAGCTCCAGGATGGGGAACACCTGGAGATTTGGGGGTGGAGCCTGAAAAGAACAGGGACCTCCATGGGGTACAATGCCATAGAATCCACCAGCTGATCCTGTATTGAGCAGGGGGTTGGACTAGATGGCCTGCATGGCCAGTTTGGTGTAGTGGTTAAGAGCATGGACTCTAATCTGGGAGAACTGGGTTTAATTCTTCACTCCTCCACATGCAGTTGCTGGTGTGACTTTAGGTAAGTCACAAGTTCTCTCAGAACTCTTCTCTCAAGAGCAATTCTCGAAAGAGCTCTCTCAGCCCCACCTACCTCACCTTGTAGGGAGGGGAAGGGAAAGGATATTGTAAGCTGCTCTGAGACTCCTTTGGGTAGTGAAGAGCAAGGTATAAATCCAATTTCTTCTCCTCTTCTCTTCTATGATTCTATGACTCTGTAAAGCAAAATGTGAATAGATGAGGTCCTTGGTGCTAGCTTTGATATGGCAACCCCTGCTTCTTTGTATGAGGGTAATTGGAAAGCGATGTTCCTAATTTTGTTATGCATGATAAGACAACTAATTGCCCTGGACAGAAGTTTACAAAACTTAAGTGTGAAAATAATTTTAGAAGATTAATTAGCTGCAAGTTTTTTAAAAAAAAATTAAAAAGACATAGCAGAAGTTTTTACTTCTATGACAGCAAGAGGGGGGCTATTGATTATGATTACTCTCTTACTAAGCTTTTAGGGGAACTGATTAAGTAATTTGATGTTGTGCTACCTGTGATATTAACTCCGAGGAAGAAGTGTGTCCACAGCCCATGCTCGGATTATTCTCCAAGGTAATCCATCAGTTGTAATTATGCTACTGTGTGGCAGGTATAGTCATAATTCCATCCAATTAAAATTGAATCTCCGAATCATTCCTTACATACTCAATATAAACTGAGGGGGTTCCCCCAGTGAGTTTTCATTTGTTGAATCATAGTTCAACATTTTCGTAATTGCAGCATGAATGGAAACACCCTTGCACTGCCAAGTTTACGGTATCCACCAATAATTATGTTCAGCTCCACCCATCACTTGATGCTTTCTCCTCCTCCCTCCCTCCTCCTCCTTCTTCTTCTCCCTCTGTCCCTCTGTCCCTACCCAGTAGGAAGATCAACCAGAGATTGATGGATTCCCCACATCACATCCGAGGGGTGCATATAACTCTCATACATCTATTCTAACACTGTGCCTCCAAGCCCTGTCTTGACATCTTACAGGGTGGCAGAATAGGGCTAGGGATCCCAGTGACTGGGGGCAGTGGGAGAAGGTCGTGGAATGGAAGAAGGTGGAGGTACGGATACACTCAGTCCTCTTCCAACCTTCGTCCCATCCCAAAGCACGTTGGTGCGAAGGCTAGGACTATGAACTCCTCTTCGACACTGATGCTGTGCAATGCCAGGCCCATCAATAATAGGACCAGAACCCGCTCCGCCGCTCCCACAAGCCTCTGCTTGTAGCCCCACCTTACTTTTGCTGTACGTCACCTCCGTTTCCGTGTGCCGGAGAGAGGCTGAGGCGGGCAGGATGATTCCCCCGGTGGAGGTCTCTCCGTTGATCATGTTCACCAGGTACTCGGCATTGCTAATCGGAATGATCTATGGAAAGAAAAGATATGACTACTTGAAGCCTATTGCTGCGGAGGAACGGAGAATAGAAGAGGAAGAGAAGAAGAAACGTGAAAAGCACTGCCAGAAGCTAGCGAAGATACAATACTGAAATAAAACCAACTGTTGTCGGCTTCACCTTTATTGTCTAGAACTTCTGGAGTAGATAATTTTGACTTGGCTGTGAACTCTTTGCATCAATAAACATTTTGTGAACTAGGAAAAAAAAATAGGACCAGAACACTGGCATGATTATTTTGCAGCACAGAATGTCGACCTGGCCTGCTTGCTCGAGACCTGGGTGAAGGAGGGCAAGACAGTCACCCTACAAGAACTATCCCCCTTAGGTTTCTCAGTCCTCAGTCTTTTTTTCGGGGGGGGGGGGTTGCAGCACTCATCCAGGAGGATTTCTCCTCCAGACCACTTCCCATCCCAAAGATCACCGGTATTGTCTGTGTTGGCCTAGCGTGGGATGCTGAGGAGAGCTTGGCTGTATGTCCGGTGTACTGACCACCTAGCACACCAGCTGACAGTCAGCTGAGCCTGCTGGACATGGTAGCTGGATTGGCCTTGGAGTTCCCAATTATTAATTCTGGGGGACCTCAACATCCATGCTCATGAGGCTGCTACCTCCAGTCAGGCTTTAGACCTGGTGTCTTCCATGGCAGCACTGGGGCCCTCCCAATTTGTATCAGGTCCCACACAGTGAGTAAGCCACACACTGGGCTTGATCTTTGGTATGGAGGTGGTGATGGATCTGACTCTGAAGGATAAAGTGCCATGGTCAGATCACTTGGTTCTGAAGGCCCGGCAGAGTGTTCAGACACCCCCCGCCCCAATCTAGGTGACAAGCTGACTGATGCTCACCCATGGAGGAATTCTACTCAGCCTCCATCGCGTCTACTAGCTCACGCCCAGCACAACTGTTTAGGGTAATTAGACCCTTGACAACCTTCATGGAGAGGAATAAAAAAATTAGTATTTCAGCCATTAGCTGTGAGGTATTAGTGAGCTTTTTTTAACGGACAAAGTCTTGTTGCTCTGCCGTGACCTACCCACCAATGTTGATACAGTATGTGAACTGGAGCCCCCTTGGCTACCTTAGCGTTTGGTTTTTGACAACTTCAGCCTGCTGTCCTCTGCTGATGACAGGATCCTGGGTACTGTCAGGCCAGCCACTTGCCTCTTGGGTCTGTGTCCCTCATGGCTGGTGAAAGCTGGTGGTGAGAGGATATGGGGCCCACTGCTAGACACTGTAAATCTGTCCCTGGAAATCGGGTCTATCCAGGGGGTCTGAAAGAGGTAGTGGTAGTACAACTCCTTAAAAAGCCATCCTTGGATCCGATGGATCCAGCCAATTACCACCTGGTTTTGAATCTGTCGTTTCTGGGTAAGTTGACTGAGTAGTAGCTGAGCAGTAGCTGAGCAGCTCCAGAGTTTCCTAAACGTCACATCAACATTGGTTCCATTCCAGTCTGGCTTTCGCCACAGGACAGAGTATGCTGATGACACCCAGCTATATCTGCTACTGGGCGGCCACCTGGATACCATCCTGGATAATTTGGCTGAGGGTTTGGAAGCCATGGCGGGATGGTTAAAATGGTTAAAAAATAGTAGGCTGAGACTGAATCTAACAAAAACAGAGGTTCTGTGGCTGGGAGGGGGCTTCAGGGCTGGGGCATTGAGTTCCCACTTTTGATGGGATGCACAATCCATCAAGGTTTGGGTGTGGTCCTGGTTGTGTCCTTAACTATGGAGGCCCAGGTCACTAATATTGCCAGGCTGGCATTTTTCCATGTATGCCAAGTACAGCAACTAGTCCCTCTCCTTTTTGGCCCCAACCTAGCCACAGGAAACCATGCAATGGTTACCTCAATACTAGACTACTGTAACACAGTCTCTAAGGTTCTACTGGACTTCTACTGCAGATCGACACAGCTACCCACCTGAAACTACCTCCTCCTAAGAAAATAATTGTCCCATTTTTGTTGTGACCTTTGAACCACAAGGCAGCAGGAAACTTCTTGGTGCACTCCCCAGCTTGAGGAGTCACTCCACGCTTGTGGCATTGGTCCAGATCAGAATTTACCTTCTTCTGATTCTACCTACTTTTCCATACTATCATGATACAAACACAGACTGCTTGTGTGGTTGTTTACGATCTGGATTTTTGGCTTGAAGAGAATCTTAAAATCCTGCTGATGTTCTGTAGGTCTGGGCCTGGTCAACCCTGGATGAGAACCAGTCTGGGAGCTCTTGTGACTTTGAATTCTATGATGGAAGAAAGATCAGACAGAGATGCAGTAAGTAGATAATACACACAGAACCAAAGAGAGTTAAACACCATAAGGTTTATGTCAAAGGTGCCAAACTGATTTGATATGAGGGTCAGGTCTGACATAAATGAGACCTTGTCAGGTCAGGCCATGTGTGTCATAAAATATAATGCCAGGTAGCAGTGATATAAACTTTATAAAGGACACAGACAAATACAATTAAAGATTAAAAAAACACTTGAAATGTACTTAAAACATTATCACCCTTGCAATATTTTGTTTATTTAACAGTCTCTGATAACTGACAACCCTGGCTCTGAAATTGCATCAAAATCTGGAGGCAGTGTCTGCACTGTAGCAATCTTGAGTATGGTGTTCAGGTGTTGTTCAAGTGTGCATTTGTAAGTTGCAAACCTACTTTTGATTTATTGACATTCATTTCAGAAATCTCATGGTTAATGCTTTGAGCCTAAGACTCAGAGGAAAACATGAAATGGCTAAGCATTGCAAGTCTTTGTTTATAAGTTCCTTCGTGTGTTGGTCAAGAACATGTGAAGGCACCATGACACAGACTGAGGACAAAACTATAGTCTTCCCCAGAGAAATAACTACAACTCCTATGAGGCAGTGCAAAAATAGAGAGACAGCAATGTAATAGTGCTCAGTATCAGCCTATTATCTGGGAAGTCTAATTTCAACATCTTCAGTCTACAAAGGAAATGTACTGGGTGAACTTGGTCTGGACACACACTCTCAGCCTAGTCCACCTCACTGGCTTGTTGTTATTCCTCATCTAAATAGTTCACATTGCTTTCCTACTGAGAAAGACTGGATCATGAGGGCATGAATACAGTGAAAAAGGGGAGACAAACCCAGCTGCACCCAGGAGAGCCCTGGCATAAGGAGCCCAGCATATATATATATATATATA
>NW_015166445.1:377833-387354 GCF_001447785.1 Gekko japonicus | reverse complement strand
TCCCTCCCTTCCCACCAAGGGACAAGAAGGGGGAGGAGCCTCAGCCAGTGGAGGGAAGAGAGTCTTGGCTCAGTAGCTCTGCTGTGCAATTGAGAGCCTGGCAAAACAAGCTCTCACTCTTTTACTGCCCATCCCTCCCTCCCTCCCCCTCTCTTCTTCCCCAAGGGAATGAGGAGCCTTAGCCAATGGAGTGAAGAGAGGCTTTCCTCTGTAGCTCCTTGTGTGATTGAGAGAGCCTGGCAAAGCAAGCTGTGATGCAGAAGGAAGCAAGAGAGAGGGAGAAGGAAGCAGATGACAGCCAGTTGCTCATGGGCCACCCACAAGCCCCATAGGGGCTGGAGCTGGCCCACAGGCCATATGTTTGATACTCCTGGTTTACATTAATAGAAATAAGCAGGGGTATTATTGCCATGGACAGAGACTATTGTTGTAAGCTTCATAGTGACTGAGTCTGTCTTATGGGCTTGGCCTAAAGTATCATGCCTGAGGGCATCAGAACCCATGAGAAAAGGAATGGTAATGCTTTTCAGTGACTGCAGATAACTCCCAGAGAGGTCTTAAGTTTCTGGAAATGGCTCTGGCCATCAAGACTGGTAAAACCATAGAGTTTCTAGCAATCCCTAGAGTGGAATGTTACCACTTCTGGGTTTTCCCCAGAAGTGATGCCACACTGTTGCTGATGGATTTTTTTTTTACATTTTTTTCTCCTGCTGTCCACAAGATTGGTGGCAGGAAACAGAAGCAGGAGGCAGGGAATTCACCCTCCGTCCCTGGTGGGAACCTGGGAACCCTAGGGTGAACAGATGACACTCCTTTGAAAATTCTACTAGCATCAAGGTAAGTTTGTGTGACCTGGTTGTGACTTGGCAGAAAAGGCGCAGATTTTATTCAACAAAGCTAGAAGCCCTTTTCACGTGTTTCAGTGAACACAAGTGTGTTCTGCCTGTACACACAGGATGTTTGAAAGAGCCAACATATGTTTACTTTATAAAGGAAACTGGGGACCAATACCTGGATAAATGTGGGGTTTAAATCACATGTTTTGCTGTTCCTTCATTGAATGTAATATGAGAATTACTCAATGCAGATTTAAAGGAAGCCCAAGTGTACACTGTACATGAACTGAGCTAGTGTCACACCATGAAAAAAGAGTTACCCATTTCCTCCCAAGAGTCAGAATATAGGCCACTTAGCTTTTTGTTTAAATGCTCATGATGCACAAAACGGCTGATAAAGTATGCATCTGGGACTGGATGTAAAAGATCTGTGATTAAGCACTTCTTCAGTTTGGGAGTTGTTAGAAAGCGACTGTTTCCTCGTTGCCTGCAAAAGCTGCTAGAGGGAATTTCGTTATTTCCATCTTCCCAATCCTGAGCAGCAACATCTACCAGTCAAAAGGTAATTTGCTTTTGGTTGCACGCTGCCTCATGTAATGCTATAGATCTCTGCATTAATTAAAGGCCCTAATTGTTTGTTTGTTTTTTGCACATGCCATGCTTCGATGCGTCTCGGCTTTTGTATCTGTCAGTTCCATTTTAATCCTACACTTCCTGCAAGGAGCTCAGAGCAACATGCAAGATTCTCCCCTCTCTGATTTTATCCTTGCAACATCCCTTTGAGGTAGACTAGGTTGAGAGGAGGGGAGAACAGAGTTGGATGGGGGAGAACTTGGATGGGGGAGAACAGAGTTGAAATCACCACTCAACCACTGAAGGACCTTCACTCCTTGGAGAAGGTGTGTGTGTGTGGGGGGGGATGACAATACATCTGCAATTCATATTAAAATTCCGCGAGGTGGCTATTTCATTTATGATTAAATGTCACCAGGATTCTGAAGGTCTGGTGCAAAAGGGTTAGAATATTCTTGGAAAGCTCTTTCACACAAGCATACTTCAGGACAGAGATGGGCATGGCTGCCAGAGCATTTCAAGGGTCTTTCTTTCCAAACTTTTCTAGCAGGTTGACCATCAGTTATTATTTTTTTTGTAAAGTAAAATTAAAAAAATATAAGGCTGCCCCGATTTCCACTAATTTCCCTTTGCAGATCCCCCTTAGGCTTTTCTTGAAGGTCCACCCTCTCTTTCTCTGGCTGACGGGGGTGTGCTGTCACATGAGACTCAGGAGTTTGGGAGATCCCTGAAAAGCTTGCCAGCGCTCCATGCCAGTGGATGTATGTGGAAAGTGCCATAGAGTTCCAGCTGGGTTTTCAAGTTAAGAGATGAATAGAGGCCATTGCCTGCTCCTGCACAGCAATCCTGGACTTCCTCAGTGGTCTCCCATCCAAATACTGACCCTGCTTAGCTTCTGGGATCTGCACAGATTGGGGTGGCCTGGGCCATGCAGTGCATATCTTCACAAAGAGCCCAGTTCACCGCGATTTCCTACCTGTAAAGTGGGAATAAGTGACCTTCTCCTCTCTTCATTGGATGAAAAGACCAGCCGTTATGCAAAACAATAAATTGACCCGAATCTGACAGTAAAGATCGTAATATTCAGAAATGGGTAGGAAAACATTCCAATCTTCCAGGGCATTCTCATGCTGATCTTAAAGTCACTCTTCTTCTACAGAAGAACTTCAAAAGGAAGAATAAAAGGGAGATGGCTGAAGGAATATTCATCAAGAAGTTTAACAGCATCTCTGTATAGGGACCTGTCATTTCTTAGGATTGGTGCTAATAGCACAATTCACCCTTTAATGTTAATTAGTGCTATACTTTTACACTTTCCTAATTATATCTGCACAAGAAGAGGGACCCACAATACTCATGGGATGGTGAGGCCCATGCAGCTTCCAGCTGCTGGGCCCACCAAATCTCCTCTCCCCTGGCACTGGCAGTGAAGCCTGTGCGGCTCCCAGCTGCCGGGCCCACCAAGCCTTCTCCTGCAGCCCCCCCCCCGGCCTGAGTGGCTCCAAACCACCGAGGGCCCCCCCATGGCCAGAGAGTTCTCTGTGCATGCAAAGGGAATGCTCTTTTACTTTTTGGAGGATTTAAGTATCCCCCATATAGTTTTTAAAACTTTTCAGATTTTTCTGCACACCTGGGGACTGCCCCAAGTGCAGGAAAATCTCTCTGCCCCCCAAGTGCCTCCGATGTATGGATTTAGATATCCGCACAGAGGGGGCAACTTGGCTATTAGATATATAGATATCATGCCTCATTTTGGGTAGACCTGTTTTATGCTAATCTCATATTGCCTGTCTGTCAACAGTTGGGAGTGGTCCTCATTCACTGAGTGGATTGATTACTTTTTTGATCAGATGTCGTTTTCAGTTGGCCTCTCTTTGTAACATTCCCCCCCCCCCATTCTGTCGTCTTGAGTGTAAATATCTCTACCTAATGGGTGAACACTCCATGCATCTGTTTATGTGAACTCTGGTTCAGAAAAAGCTATGCTGCATTGAATGCTGTTTGTCTTTCAGGTGATATAACATGCAGTCATGTGAATGCACAAAGCTGCCATATACTGAATCAGACCATTGATTAGAATCATAGCATCATAGAATTGGAAGGGACCTCCAGGGTCATCTAGCCCAACCCCCTGCACAATGCAGGAAATTCACAAATACCTCCCCCCCAACCCCCAGTGACCCCTGCTCTATGCCCAGAAGAGGGGGGGGGGGCTCCAGGATCCCCGGCCAAACTGGCCTGGAGAAAAATTGCTTCCTGAACCCAAAGTGGCAACTGGCATTTCCTTGGGCATGTAAGAAAGGGCCACAAGAACTGAGCACTGATGCAACCCTTCCTGCCCTCCCTTCTCATGATCTGCCTAAATTCACAGAATAAGCATTGCTCTCAGATGGCCATCTAGCCTCGGTTTTGAGGACCTCCAAAGAAGGTCCATTGAACTCAGTATTAATATAATATAATATACTTTATTGTCATTGTACATAGTACAACGAAATTAAGGTGCAATCATTCGGTGATCTACAAGCATACTCATATACACTCACACAACCATTAGGGTTCACATTGCAACTTAACCACCAATGTCAACAAAACCACCAAATTCCAATTCATACAGCATTTAAAGCAATAATAGCTCTCAAATAAAAACTGTTTTTTAATCTGTTTGTCCTTGTTTTGATTGGCTACTCAATGAGCAGCAGCTCTCCAGGGTGTCAGGCTGGTGCCCTTCGTATCATCCCCGGAGATGCCAGGGATTGAACCTGGAACCTTCTGCATGCCAAGCGGATACTCCGCCACTGAGCCAAGTGGCACCTGTTTCATTTTGCTCTTTCTCATAATCCTCGTAGGCACTAGATGTGTGAATGAATAGAAAACATCCTCTTCTTTTAAGGTGTGGTTATTCCACAAGCTGATTCCCACCTGAGTGCTGATCTCTCAACATTTCGCTCCTCAGCACTCACAGTTGCATGTGTGAACGGGCTCCACTGAAAATATACTCTTTTCCATTGACATGCAAGGATGCGACACTTCTGATGGTGTGGAATCATCTGCCAGTCATTTGTTCACATGCACACATCGTCACTTGCTGATGAACTCAGCAAGTGACGAACCTACAGGTGTGAATGGACACCTGGCTTTACCTTTTATCATTGTGAAGCCAACCTCACCTCCACCCCTAGCTTTTCATACTGCCTGCAGTTTGGCCAAACAAAAACGATGCAGTTTGTAAACCAAGCCTCTTGTTGCATTTCAGCTCAGGGACACTTTGCTCCCTCTTAGAAACGAAAAAAAAAACACCCCAGAGTAGAGAGATGGAGTTCATCTTGCTTATTATATTTGCCCTATAAACGTCAGGCTGCAAAACACTAATTACATTTCACACTTAAGCTACAGAGCAATTAAGGATCAATTCCGCTTCCAGGGATGAAAGAAACTCCTGAACTGTAATTAAAAAAAAAAAAGAACCTGAAGACAAATTTAGTTACTGGTACAGCTTATGGGCACAAGACCATCTCAGACAAATCCGACCGACCTTTGGGGAAGATAAAGCTGGAACAGCGCCAGCCAAGGTAGGATGTAGCAAGCCAAGTGGCAGGTGACTAGCATGATTTTAAATATACATTTGGGATTAGAGCAGAGAGTCCCCAACATAGGCGCCAGTGGGTTTCCTAGTGCTCACATTGTTCTCCCCCCAAACAAAGTGCCAATCCTGGCTTTCTTCTTTCTCATTGGAGCAGAAAGTCCCTCAGAAAAACCCAGGAGACAACATCTTGTATAGGCTTGGAATGCCCATTTGAAAATAGCTGCCTCCATTTGGTTTGCCAACTCCTAGGTAGGGCCCGGAGATCTCCTGTAGTTACACCTGATCTCCAGATGACAGAGATCCGTTCCCCTGGGTGTTATGCCAACTTCTCCAGGAAATTCCTGGAGACCCAATCCAAGTTATCTACCAAGGAAAATTGGGTGTTTGTGGCTGTGCGTAAGTTCTATACCAGTCTATACAGAGGTCGGATGGCGAATGAGACGCTCGGCTATATCCCAGGAAGTGAGACAACACGCTAGTCCTTAAATAAATGTTGTCTTTACTAAAGGTTTTTCATCAGGCATACAAAATCGGAATCATACAATTTCATACAAGCTCCTTAGTTACAAAAGTACATTAGAACAATTACAGCATAGAAAATAACAAAAGCATCAAAATGGGGATGACACAATGGGGCACGGCTATACTCATCTGAGGTCCAGCTGAGGAAGAACTCTCCTCCTTGGAACGCTGGGCAGCCGAAATGCAGCAGCTTGTGAACTCCAAGGCACACAGGTAGGACCAGCCAAACCACGTGTGAGCTCTCTGGGTCGCGACTCCGGAGAACTTAAGTAGTAGAGTCACTTGTAGCACCTTAGTGCACTGCTATGGGGAAGGTGGGTTAACCAGAGAGACAAAGGAGAGTTTCTCCTTAAATAAACTCTTTTTGGGGCATGTGCTATCCAGCCATAAACTATCAAACCCGTCCTCTAAACTATCACTACTGGATGAAGAGGGGGTGACGAGGGGATGACGAGGGGGATGACGCTCTCCTGAGGGGTGGTGGCAATATGCAGATCCTACTTCTACATCAAAGGTGCCTTTTGGCAAGGTGTGAATCTTCCGTTCCCATGGACACCCTCTTGATTTGCAGATCTGGTTCCTGCTCCAAAGCCATAAACGCTATTGTCTTTAGATCTCCAAACCAGATTAAGGGAGTAGGGTCACTTGCTCTTTCCATTCCAAGAATGCCGGGGTTCGCTGGGGATTTTCCATAACTCTCCAAGTGGGTGCAATGGCGCGGTGTCTCCTCTATCCCGATGCAGGACGGGATACCTTCTCCAGGGAAGCACATGGTCCGTATGTGCAAGGCAGCCCCAGGCCAGCCTATTTCTAGGCAAGCATGAGATGCAGAACAAAGCAACACAACCAAACAGCAGTCCCTGAATACACAATGCATAGACACACATAAGCAGCATCACTACTATACAGAAATACAAACATAAGTTCATATAGTTACATGGGTGCCTGCTTTGGAGGAGGAACTGTATGGAATTATTCCCTGCTGAGGTCCCTCCCCAAAGCCCCCCAAATCTCCAGGTATTTACCAACCCAGAACTAGCCACCCTGTGCCTCCATCATGGGACACTAGGTTTGGAACCCCCCACCATTTTGACATTTTTTTTGGGGGGGTGCCCATCACCTTCTCTCAAAATTACAGAAGTGCCCACAGGCTCAACAAGATTGGAGCTTCCTAGGAATATAGTCGATTCCTAGGTTACAGCCAAGCTTTAGCTTGTCAAGGAGTAGCACAAGCTGAGTTTTTAGTAGGTTTTTTGTAGTAAGCAGGGCTTTGGCTTTTTTGGCAGGGCGAGAGTTGCATCCTTGTGGTTTTGGCAGGTCAGGACAGGGTCTGTCCATTTTATAGAAGCAGCATGGAGCTTCATAGATTTTGACAATCAGGGTGTGGAGGCTGGCATTTTTTGGCAGGTCAGGAGGTGGAACCTCTTGGATTATTAGCAGATTAGGCGAAGGAGGCTGGCCCTTTTGGAGAATGAAGGTGGTGGTTTATGGGTTTTGACAGGTTGTGGGGGGTGGAGTCAATGTAAAAGTATCGAACAAAACAAATGCTTAACGCCTTTTGGCATTCAAAGCCCATAGGTTATTCAGATAAGTATCTGACGCAGAACCAAAATCAAGAGCGCTGAATGGGCAGGTAAATGTCCTAGCTGTTGGCAATTCCAGCAAAGAGAAGGAGGAGGATGATAATAATAATGATAATAATAATAATAATCACAACAACAACAACAATAATAAGCTATTACACATGAAGCTGACTTATGCTGAATCAGAGCCTTAGTCAATCAAATGATAATAATAATAATAATAATAATAATAATAACAACAACAACAACAATAATAAGCTATTACACATGAAGCTGACTTATGCTGAATCAGAGCCTTAGTCAATCAAAGTCAGTCTTGTCTCCTCAGACTGGCAGTAGCTCTCCAGGGTGCTGAGGTCTTTCAAATCACCTACTGCCTGGTCCTTTACACTGGAGATGCCAGGGTTTGAACCTGTGACCTTCTGCAGTGGAGATCCAAAGTAGTTTACATCTTTCCCCTCACCTCCATTTTATCCTCACAGCAACCCTGTGAGATAGGTTCAGCTGAAGTGTGTGTGACTGGCCTGAGGTCACCCACCAAGCTTCCATGGCAGAGTGTCAAGGTTTCAGTTTCGCTTCACTTCTACCCTTGCCATGTATTTGGGGGGAGGGAATTTCTGAGGGGAGTACATGTGTTTTGAGAGTGAATGCCAGTAGTAGCCATAACAATTTCCTAAGTTGTGTCCCTTGGTGTTTTCTCATGGGATTTGGCCTTGGAGACTCTTCTTCCAAGATAGCTTAGATAAGACACCATATATCTGTCAGGGTTGCCATAGTAACACTAGGGGCTGACTGATGATGAATGCATGGGGTGGGGGTAGCAGTTGGTTTTACCTATAACCTGGGATTTTCACGTGCTTCTTTAGTCCTGACAAAAATCAAGTTCCTGATTTAAGCATATCTCTAATAAAGCATCACTACGGCGCCAGTGTTGTGGAGAGTGTATTAACTGGGAACCTGACACAGAGTGAGGATGCAAACTGGATCATCTTTTTCAAGTCACAACTGACTCATGGAAACCCCCTTGCGGGTGGTTTGCTGTTGCCTTCCTCCACATAGTGATCCTGGTTTCCTTGGTGGTCTCCCATCCAAGTTCTAACCCTGGTGGACTCTGCTTAGCTTTCATCAAAGAGAAGAACACCAGGGATCTAAATATGCTAGCAGGAGGCAATGTGAACGGGCGCAGAAAATTGCTCTTTACAGCAGTAGCAGCATCTCGACAGGGGTTCCCATGTTCTCCCAGCCGAAAGAGCATTCCGTCATCAGCCCAACATGTTGAAAACAAACAAGTGAAATTGCCTGACATCCGTAATGCAAAATTCATATCATAAAACAATGTAAAATATCCCTGGGATCAGGTAATTCAGACATCTGTTCTGGAAAATAAATCCAAATGCAGACGCAGCAAATTATGTTTATTTATTTAGAACACTGACTGGCCTGCCTTTCTCCCAGATGACTGGGACCCAAGGTGAGTAACACATTGAAAAATGAATCAGTTTTAAAATGGCTGGCAGAAAGCTAACAAATAACATCCATAAGAGACCCATGTCTTGAGCAACAAAAGACTGTAGAAACCACTCTATAGGCTCACCAGCCAGCCCTTATGGAATAGTGTTGCCAGCTGGTGACTAGCATCTAGTAGGGTTCAGAAGGGGTGGTGTTATGGGGGGGGCAACATCAAAGCAAGGCCGTGATGTAACTTCCGGGGCAAGCCCGGCAGTGACATCATAGCATAGGATTCACACTGGAAACTCTGGTAAAACTACTATAGTGGGGGACCAGGAAGGTCTTCCGGGTGACTGCCCCTCAGGTCTGGTGTGGAGAGTAGGGCTGCCAACCTCCAGGTGGTGCCTAGATATCTCCTTTTATTAAAACTGATCCCCAGGTGACAGAGATCAGTTCACCTGGAGAAAATGGCCACTTTGGAAGGTGAACTGTATGGCATTATGTCCCCCTGAAGTCTCTCCCCTCCAAAAAACCCCGCCCTCCTCAGGCTCCACCCCCAAAATCTCCAGGTATTTTCCAACCCAGACCTGGCAACTCTAGTGGAGAGAATGTCCATGAGTGGAAAGCAGTAGAATGCATCCTCACAGGGCTCATGATGACCAACAGATGCTGCTGAAGAATAGGGAACAGTTGTTTAAGTTCCTTTGGGTTTTACACCACTTAAACTGCCCATTCTTTATTGGATTTTCCTTGAGAGCCAGTTTGATATAGTGGATAAGTGTGCGGACTCTAATCTGGGGGAACCGGGTTTGATTCCCCAATCCTCCACATGCTGTTGCTGTTGTGACCTTGGGTCAGTCACAAGTTCTTTCAGAGCTGTTCGCTCAAGAGCAGTTCTCTAAAGAGCTTTCTCAGTCCCACCTACCTCACAGGGTGTCTGTTTTGGGGAGGGGAATGGAAAGGAGTTTATGAACC